>NW_028277998.1:0-300000 GCF_059751315.1 Micrasema longulum
TGTAGATTTCCATATTTCGTTCTCAAAAATATTTTTGTTCTCTGTTGCAACAAATTTAAATCTTAATAACTCCCTAGAGAAAAAACCCAGCCTGTCTAAAAACATTTAGACACACTCAAAACATTGTTGATTGAGATTGTTAGTTGTCTTTTTTATTTATTTAGTTTGTTATTTTTTATCTCTGTTTAATACTTTATAATGTTTTTTTCAAATATCTTATTGATGATTTTTTTCATTTTTATTAAAGTAAAATAATATTACTATATTTGAGTTTGTCCAAATTTGTGTAGACAAAATACTGGAATTTACCCTATCGGGAGTCGTTAAGACTAACAATTTACAACAGGGATGAAAAATATATTAAAATACATTCTTTTGTCTACAAACATTCGGATAAATTAAAATATTGTAATAAAATCAGCGGGTCTGAGAAGAAATTCAAAAACTGGAAAATTGTTTTCAAGCGTTGCCTAGTATGTGAAATAATTCAGTCAGATGAATCTTTTCACAATAATAAAGGTTTCAGCTCTTTAACTTTGCTAAAATCAACAATTTAAAATTGAAGAAATATTGAAGTTCAAATATAGGCAAAATGGTGAATGTTACACAGTGTAACATAGCTATTTATACATCATAAGCCCTGTAAATGCCTAGACTTCCATATTACCTTCTTCAAGGTATTCTCCATCTCTGTTGTAATCTGTTAAAGTAATATTATTTCTAATATTGTATAGATATATAAATAGGTACATTTAACTTAAGAAGAGGTATTTTTTTATTTAGTGAAGCTGCTGGGAATATTTTCTCGCAATGTCAAGCACTTATTTTTTGTATTGCAAGTGTGGACCGTTATTTTTTGTATTGCAAGTGTGTACTGTTATTTTTTAAACCAATAAACGCCGTATTTCCGCACTCAAACAAAAACTGAATGTAAGAAAAATTATCCGCTTACGTCCGTTTTTCTTTTTCAGTATTTTTCTCGGTTTTCGCTCTAAAAATACTCTGTTTTTTCTGTAAAAACACTTTGAGTGTCAGACGCCAGACGCCTAACTGTTAACTTGACATGTCACATACAAACACTTTCTCATATATTAATTCTCAGTCCAACCAATTTTTCACGAACAATGATTTCGTAAGTGTTGGAATAAAATTTCCACTTATTCTACAATCGAAAACCCATCTTTGTTTTGCGTTATTATAATTAATAATTGAACACCTTCATTATTAGTCAGCGAAAAAAGTAAAAATAAATTATTTGATCACGTCCAATCAATTCAATCCCAATCAGTGAAGAATTCGCTTCCTCCTTTTCCACAATCCAGTGAATTGCATATTAAGCACTTCTGGATTACTCTCTTTCAGCACAAAGATTCCAAGGCTACCAGATTATAGAAAATTCTCTACAGCAGCTTTTCTACGAGCTATTTATCCGTGTATCTGGGGACCGCCAAAGAGACTTATGTATAAGAGATAACTAAAACCATACCGACGTGGAACTTTTCGTGAATAAATCCAGTCTCTCACATCGTCGATTTAAGGCAGATTTAATTTGAATATTCAAAATACTCAATAGTTTATTTGATGTCGCAACTATTCTCCAACAAATATCTCTTAATGTGGTTCCATCACGTAGACTCAGAAATAATGAAATTCTGTTCCTCGGTCATCATAGGACTAATTATGGTTTCCATGCGCCTCTAACCCAAATGATTAGACTTGTAAATGAAAATCAAGATTTTAATAGTTTTGATTGTAAATTGAGTTTTTTTACAAATAGACTGAAAAAATATTTCCAATAAATTAACTGTATATTTGTAGAATTAACCTGGATTCCATAATGCCTGTCTAATATTTAAACTTGTCTCTGCTTTTCTTTGTTGTATTGATTATATTATTTGTTACTGTATTATTTTTGTTTTTCGTTTTTTGATTTGTTAAAATTGGACATTGTCCGTAAATTTGTTCAATAATATAAAAAAGAAAAAAAAATCCTCCATATGAAGAAACATCTTTGATAGTGGATAAAAGATGATTTCATAGTGGAACAACATCAACAATAAAACATGAGCTTGAAAAGAAGGAAGAATTGCAGATATAAATCAAGGGATCCCAAAGATGTCAAATAATGTTATCGAGTTTTGAATTTTTTTAGCATGTATTTAACCTGTTAGCAAAACTTTAAAAAAAAAAAAAGCATAAGTAAAAAATATGAAAATAAACTGGAGCAAAACCAAAGTAATGACTGTGGCTCGTAATGAGCAACGAATGAATATAGTAATGACAGGAGCAACTTTTGAAAGAGTTTGTGTACCTTGGAAGCAGGATCACCTGGGATGGGAGAACAAAAAGAAAAGTCAACTGCCGCATACACCAAGCGAGTCTTGCTTTTAACAAAAAATCAAAGTTTTTTGAGTTGAATAATATCAATCTAAAACTCCACAAGCAACTTGCCAAGACATATGTTTAGAGCATATTGATGTACGATTGTGAGACATGGTGCCTTACCGAAAGAGATAAAAAAAGAATTCAGGCCTTCGAGATGTGATGCTACAGAAAAATATTAGGAATTTGCTGGAAAGACCACATAACTAATGACGAGGTTTTCAACAGAATCTAAGAAAGTAGGCACCTAATCAAAACCATCTCAGAGAGGCGAGCCTGGCTGAGGGGACAAATTATAGAGGGCGCTCCCGACGGGAATATTTAGAGCAAGTGTGCGAAGATTTAAACTGCGCCTCATATGTCGAGCTGAAAAAGGCTACAGAAAATAGAGACCAATGGAGGACGAGATGCAGGACTTGGCTGCAAACCAATCCTCAAGATTGAGACTGTGAAGAAGAAGTAAATAATAAACTTGTATATCGTTCAACGTGTATATCGATAACTGTATGAAAAAAATTAAAGGCTTAAGAATGGGAGCAAAAATGGGTGATTTAACTATCAATGAGGAAGTTTAGTAGTTGAGGAAGTTCACCGCACTAGTTATTTCCAATAAAAACCCATTAGAGTCACAAGAGATATTGCAAAGTGATTTCAATAAATTGTTAAAATGGGCTCATGACTACGGTCTCATTATAAATGCAAAAAAGACTAAATGCTTATACATAAAATTTCCTCATGCCAAAAAATATGTTTTGCCTAATATTATTGCTCATTGCACAAATGCTTGCATGATGGTATTTCTAACACATGTAATTGTGAACTCATAGAATTTGTGGAGGAGTATAAGTATTTGGGTATTTTTATTGATCATAATTTTAAATGGGATCGTCATATATTTAAACTTTGTGATCGATTGCGGACTCTTGTGAGTACTTTTCATAAGTTATCTTTTATTTTGCCTAAAATCACTCTTAAAATTATTTATTTTTCTTTAGTAGAATCAATTATAAGATATGGTATAAAGTCGTGGGGACATTCGACTTAAACTAATATTAAAATGATCCAGGGTCTACAGTATTCTATAGTTAAGCGAATTGTACCTGCAGAGATTTACGAACAAAGAAGTAATAATGATCTCCTGTACAAAACAATCAAAACTCTGCCTGTTCGAGGACTACGCTTTGCATCATTTTGGAACAATTTCATAGTAATACATTCAAGTTTCCTCTCAAACATAACCATAATACACGCTTCACGTCTAATGATGGCTTGGTAGTACCAAAGTAATGTAATAAATATGGAAATAGAACTCTCAAATATTTAGTACCTAGAATTTTTAATTTATTACCAAAAGAACTTAAATTTAACTCACATTGTAACAAGAGCAAAATAAGAGAGTGGCTACTCAATCAAGAGTTTATATATAAATAGTAGCTTAGGTGTAAATATTTTATTTTTTTCATATATTTTCTTGTATTTAAAAAATAAATTTATATATTATTATTTGTATAAACATGTTTATTCTGATCTTTCCGGCTGTTAATTTTTATATGTTATTCATTGTTTTTATAAATGTAAATAATATTATTAAGTCAGTATAAATATAATCTTCACCAACAAGCTACAATAAGTGGCTTGGTGGGATTTTAGTTTTAGTAAAAATATAACAAGTGAAATTTTTTTAAATTGTAAAAATGTATAATTATGCTATTAAATCAAATAAAAATAAAAAAATCAATAAAATAAATTTGTTAATAGACTGTTAAACTAAGTCAAAATGTTTTTTTTTTAATTTTTACATATCGTTTTATCAGCGCTACGATTTTTCAAAGTTTTGTATTTCTGAAATAACTCCGCGTGTAACGTCAGAGGTTCATTTCCGCTTATTCTCATTCAGTTCTTCCTATTGGTCCAGAAGCGACAAGCAGACCGGAAATCTTCTATAGCTCTCAGATCATAGGTTGATTCACATGAACCAGTGACGTCATTTAAAGTAGTGCGTTTTTATCAAAATATTTTTCATTATTTTTTCTGTACATTTTCAAGAAACTTTGTTTTATAATTTAATGCTCTAATTTTTACCCCGCGTAAGAAAACATTTTTTGTATCCAATTTCCCGTAGGGCTGAAGTTCCTCATTGTCTTTTGTATGCTCAAGATGCCGTCCTTCTTACTAACAACAAAGAGGAACTGCAGTTCTTGGTAACAAAGGTCTACGATGTATGCAAGGGAAGCGATTTGCTAATAAACGTCGATAAATCAAACGTGATGGTTTTTGAAAGAAATGAAAGTATGATTAAATGACAAATTACTGTTGTATAACCTAGTATTATAAATTTAGTATTAAAACAGTTAGAGGAATTTATGTGTCTGAGAAGTATGTTTACTAGGGATTGAATGACTGAAAAACATCTTGAAAGGAGGGTGAATGCCGGGAACAGAGTAAACGGTGCACTTAAATCAACCTTGGAAAATAAATGTTTGTCGCGAGAGGCAAAATTAGCAGATAACAATGGAGTCTGGTCCTAACACTGATGTAAAGGACGGATTAAAATATTTACGATGCCAAGGTTGTTGATGAAGAAATAGAGGAAGACCGAGAAAGACATGGCATGACCAAATCCAACAAATACTTGGACAAACAAAGATGGACATGTTAAAAGTCGGAATAATCGGCGCGCGTGCATGAGAAGATGTATGAATGTAGAGGAAGCGAGATCTGTATGCAAAGATAGAGTGATGTGGCGTTCTATCCTCTCTGTTTACCCTTATGGAGAAACGGCTTTGTGTTTTTTTTGTTTCGTTTTATTTGAAAGCATAAGTATGATTTTCATATTCATAAATTTTAAAAATATACTACCAAAAGAAGTCCTTTTGCTATAGAACAAAAGAGTTCCAAATTTTTGGTTTGGTTTTTGGTTTAGCAACAAACTTGTAACGGATGGTTTCGGTTTGCGCTTGCAATTCTACTTTGCTAGTACCTACGGCCGTTGCATTGCCGTAAACTGTAGCGAACTTCGTAATTGATAATCATAGAATGATTTTTGTTCGGGGGACTCAATAAGCGGGTGGCGTATTATTACTCTGAGACTATACCGTTGTCTGTGTCCAAGCGGATAAGAAATACAGTTCTGTGTGTGAAATAAAACCAGAACTCTGAACGTGTGTTTTTGACCCGATGGCTACTTCCTTTGAAATCGAGTGGAGATAAATCCGCCTCGTAGTTTAGGGCTAGTGATTGGCGCGTTTCGTGAAATATTGTCTTTAACTCTTAAAAGACTGTGGTAAATAATCCCTTTGCGCGCGGTGATGTAACATCGTGTTACCACTAGTAAAAGACGAAATTTTCTAAAGTTCAGACATTTGAAAAAAAAAAATAACATAGAGACATACTGTTTTATAATTCCTTTTCCACAATGAATGCGAATAAACGTATAATTTGGCTCTGTTATATCAAATTTAATTAAAATCACAAATACGCCGCTCATGCTACGCGCGTGCGTCCACCATCATTGCCATCAACCGACTGAAGACGAAATCTATTTTAGACGACACCCGCCGCAGAACAGCATCTCTGTCTTCCTTGTTATGACTTTTATATTCGTGCTCTCTTGTATAAAGCATCTGTATAGATATTTTGTTAAATTAGCGGACATTAATTCTTCGCATGGCAATGATAAATATTTTTTGTATTAAAATTTAGCATAGTTATACAAATTTTACTTTACAAATCAGGTGTGAAAATGTCCATTTGAAGATTACAAAAAATAAAAATTCATTATTTAAAAAAATAAGAGAGATATATTAAGTCTTGTGTCCTATGTCGACTAGTGTGACATCACAGCCACACAAGAGTTAAAAGTGATTTTTCGCTGCAATATTTCCCTTTTTCTTGTCCCTGGACTGGCACCTGAACCATAAGACTGAACACCTTCTTTCCATATATTAAAGTTGATCCGGATACGCTGCGATCTGAGGGCTAATGCAATATTTTATGCATCACTGGTTGCGGATGTGGAATTTATGATAACCGTACCGTAGTTTTGGTTTAAATATGATAAAATGTGTGATATTTTCCTATTGAATGCATTGTAGGGAATTCATATTATTATGGGTGGGATATTGATAACAAAAGCGGACATATAATCACCAAATTGATTCACACCCATTTTGCCTAAAATAGAACCCAACTGAATCAGGGTTACTGAATGTACCGTGGAAGCCAAGATTAGTTTATTTGAATACCGACTCCATTTTGTGTATATTAGTATTAAGTTTTGCATATAATATGTACTCGTACCAGTAGCGAATGGTGAGTTTATTTACAGGTAAGCTAAAAAAAAATATCATATATTTGTACTTATATTTTTCTGTGGTTTTGTGTGGTACAACAACTATAATCCATGAAATCAACTCAAACGACGTACCTTGTGATATATTATATTATATATATATATTTGTCTTAAGATAAGACCAACATTTAAAAGATTATTAAACAATGATTAGTAGAGCAATGAATAGGGAAATATAAAAAAATACTTTTTAACTTAAAATTTAGAATTTCCGCGAAACGGTCATTGCATTGGCCGCGCCTCTAATACGTAACGATTCATGTTCGGCGGCCTCCGTGGTGTAGTGGTCAAGACGCTTGACTCACGCACGGAAGGTTCCGGGTTCGATTCCCGGTGAGAACACAAAAAAATAAAAATGTGATTTTCTCAAGCCTGGGTGCTCTGTGATGTAATTCACCACTGTAATTAGGCCTCCTGGCCTGTTGTGGTGCAAAAAAAAAAAAAAAATTAAAATGTAAATGTAAAAAAAAAAAAAGTTAATTTTGAACTTTGTTACCGTTTAAATTTTTATAGAACATCGTCACGCACCTTGACCCCACAATTGAACGTAGTTATGTAGAAATCAGTTAGTCCACAATTGAGAAATGAATAGATATTCGTGTTATCGGGTGCAGTAAGGTCAATTCTATGTTCTGCTAAAACCAACCAGACCTGTAATAATCACCTTCTGAAAATGGTTTCTATCACAAAAATAGCATTTTTCAATTTGCAGAAAACACCACAGCACTAGAAAAAAATTACGGTACTTTAAAAATCATTTAAACTGTTCAAAAAAAATTTGATTCTTGTTAAAAAAATTAGAAGCTATATATTTTAATATATTTATCTCTATTTCACCATGCTTATACCATTATTTTTTTGTTATATGTATTCATAACAGTTTTTATACATTTTTTTGACTGGCTTAAAACGGGCTAAATAACCCTAGTTAGATAGTCAAAGCAACTTTGTATAAATGTGATAAAATATGAAAATAAATAAAAATTAAATTAAAAAAAGCTATCCCCCTTAGGTCCGGATGAGTAAAATGTTACTAAATAGTTGTATGTAACCACTTCCTGACTTTTCTGTTTTTACCGATTTCTAGACGTACCCGTCTCTTCGTCAGGACACCAATGAAACTAACGCGCAAACCCTAATGAACGTTCTGTTAATATATTACTTACGATTTTTATCAATCAAAAATACTGCTGGAGTATCAGAAAAATAATTGTTTTCAGTAAAAACAGCAAAAATTTTAATCTTACGGTTCTCAGTCGAACGAATTAATTTCGGTGGAATATTTTCTTTAAAAAATATAAATTACGCAGTATCACCGACAATTTACTTGTCTTGTATATCAATAAGAGATTCATTTTATTTTCCATTGAAATACCGGGTTTGTCTGGTAGTTTTTTCAATTACCCGATCAAACTGTTCAGCCATATAACATTTTATTTAAATTCACTTGGTAAACTTGAGGTAGGCATGTTATTGAATAGGCAGGAATCTCGAAGAAGGATCAAGTTTGTTTACATCCCGTTCTTAAAAGAGTTTACCTAGGAACAGCTCTCCAATTTATTTGGCCTAAGATAAACCTCCATGATTAAATTTCTGTTTACAAATGAATGGAAAAGTTTTCGAGAATACACAAATATTTTTTTGCGGATGAAAGATAAGGTATTGATAACCAAATTTATACGTTTTGTAAAAAAATAACTAGAATGTGTTTGACTCATTTTGATGGGAAATTTAATGTCAAAATTTTGATGAAATACTATTACCACAATAAATACCGTCAATTATCGAAATTTATAGATTTTACTGTGTCACGACGGATAAGAATACAGTTATGTGTTTAAAATGGCGATGTGGCGCAGTTTGTAAGACGGCTGACTATGAAACTCGCGTCACGGATTAGATACCCGCCAATTGGATGAAAACAATTCAAGAAATATTTTTTTCTCAATTGGTATGGGTGTTAAATTGTATTTTTTATCACTTCCTTTCATTACTCCAGTTTTCCACCTGCTGTCGAGCCATTAAAACAAAGGCTTAGAGCAGGTTATTAAACAAATTGAACCAGTATCCTGGACTAGTGTTTTCGACTCGATGGCTACCTCAGATAAAATCCTGAAAAAGAAAATCGAGTGGGAATGAGTCCTCCTTGTTGTGAAGTGATTCGTTGAGTTGAGTTTCTGGGTTCGATTACTTGCAGGATGGAAGTTAAATATTTGTTTTAAATATTTTTAAACCTATAAAATATCATAGTTCTTGGACTAGCTCCTGAAGCACAAGACAGATTACCTTACCTTCATTAAACAGGTGATCGAAATACGCTGCATTCAATTTAACTATGCAGTGCCCTATGTATCACTAGGTGTCGAATGATGATGATGATGGTGATTATCAAAATGTTATTCGTAACTCATGAAAGTAAAAAAAACTTTTGAGAAATAAATAAATGTATATTTTAACTTATTGCGACAGAGAGGGAAAACATTATTGAGAAGGGAATATGGAAGTTTGGGCATTCACAGGGCTTATGACATGTTTTCCCTCTCTGTTGCGATAAGTTAAAATATGAATCACTCCCCAGGGAGGAAATACAGCCAGTCTGCAAGCATTTGGACACACTCAAACATTGTTGAAATAAATTTATCTAAGACTTTGTCGTTTTAATTTAATATTTTACCCAGTATTTTTACATTTGTTTATTTAATACTTTTGTATACATTACAAAATATATCAGTTTATTTTAAGGTATTCATTACACAAGAAAATTTTCCAATAGAATTTGAATATGAAATAAATTAAAATAAAAATACCGTACTTTTTCAGACTACAAGACGCACTTTTTTCTCTGAAAATTCAACAAAAAATTAGGGTTCGTCTTATGGTCCAAAACCTTTTTTTTATAAAAAAAAATATAGATAAATTTAAAGGTGCGTCTTATCATCCGCAAAACACGATACCCGGCTATAAGAGTAAAAGAAAGCTATCATATCAAGTTTTCTTTCAGTAACGTGAAAGATGTTGATGTCCGAAAAGATATGGCTGAGTAAAAGACATTGCTCTTCCTACAGGCATTACCATTGGCAGGCTGGTTTTGCAAGTAAAAAGATAAATACAGATTAAGCCACTGATGTCTACGGTAGTCATCTGGAACATATAAAAAAAACTCTAAATACACCTAGTTAGTTTTTTATTTAATTACTTTTTTTATTTATTTTTTTTTATTTTAATTTTTTTTACAATATACGTAAGAGGTAAAACAGAGTTTCAAAAAATAAAGCATAATTACATAGCAATAAAATACACATTATTTGTAAAAATAGTTTTTAAAAAAAATCCCACTAAGATGGCCTATTCGTGGGTATACAATAATGTTGATCGTAATATCTCGTATCTATCTGAAAAATACATAAGAAAATATTTATTTCTGCCTTTTTCTTAACTTTTGTAGCCATGCATTTCCTGAGTGAAGTCTGACGGGTATAACTACGTATGTATAGTATCCGCACCTCCGCGAAATAATCCGCGACCTGCGTATTTAGCCGCCTACAAGGACAAAAACCATTCTAGGATTATCAATCAAGAAGTTGGCTACAGATTACAGCAAAATAACGGGCCCAGGTACTTAGGTCGAGAATGACGAACTTCAGCCCTACGAGAAGTTGGATACGAAAAATGTTTTTTTACGCGCAGTACAAATTGGATTTTTAAATTATACCGCAATTTTTCTTGAAAATGTACGAAAGAAATAATAAAAAATACTTTGATAAAAACAAACTACTTTGAACGACATTACTAGTTCATATGAATCAACCAATGATAAGAGAGTAAGCTATGAAAGATTTCCGATTTACTATCGGCAGAACTGATCGAGAAGCAGCGAAAGGAACTTGAGACGTCATACGCGGAGTAATTTCAGAAATACAAAACTTTAAAAAATCATAGCGCTGATAACACAATAAAATTATTTTTTTTTAAATTTGGCTTAGTTCAATAGTTTAATAACACACAAAAAGAAGCTTTTTTTCTATGTAAAAGAGTGGAAGGGCGTCTCTAAATTTAAAAGATGTTTTAGAACCAAAATAAAACATGTTTACATTAAAATTAAAGTTGGCAGGGTTTAGTTTTCGAGCCATTAAGAATTTTATTACTTCTGCGTTTGGACTACTGTGGTCAAATAAAAATAAGCCGGATTATTTTTATACTCATTCATTACATAAGTTTAATAGTTTTTTTTTTGTAGTAAGCAGGGTGGCCAAAGAAGTGACATCCAAAGTAAAGTGTAGGTGAATCAAAGGTAAAACGGGTATCCGAATCACCATCATGCATGTTCCGAGATTTTGCGTAGTTTTCAAGTTATGATTTTTTATTTGATTTTGAAAAAAATTTCGACATAATCATTTTTTTTTTTAATTTCTTCAGATTTTTTTTTGTTACTCATTTCTTAAAAGTTGTATTTTTACGCATAAAATAATTAGCTTCGTAACATTAATGAAAGCTACGCAAGTTTTGACCTAAAATGCAGAATTTAAATTTGAGCAAGTCACACTTGAACTTTCAACTTTGAATTAAAAATCTAAAAACACAATTCTTTAGTTAGTAACTTTAAAAACTGCGTTCGACTTGTGGCTTTGGTATTAATACAAAAAAAGACTGTTGAACAGGCTAAAATTTAAGATTAAAATTGAGATTGAGATACTGAGGTGGAAAATTCCTCATTCATTCTCTCCTTTTGTTTACTGTTACTTGTGTTGCCATTTTCTCTCCAACAGTTATTATTTTTCGGTTGACACACTTTCTATCAAAATTATCCCTACGAATACAAATAAATAAATCTAAAAGCGTTAAAATAAAGAAATGTTACTTAAATCTTTTTGGTAGTTAAAGTTATTAGTAAAAATTTTACAAATAGTTTATAATACTGTGTTTTTTGTTTCTAATATTATGTTTCCTTACTGTTTTAAATTATATTAGCTGATATTGTGTATTGTCACAAAAACGTTTTCTTTATATGTTCCGTTATACCGTCCTAAACGAGTTTTTTTTATAACTCCTTGGAGTAAAATATCTTGTTTATTTAATTTGTTGCTATTAATACGTTTAATTAATAGCAACGTTTTAACTAATTGGTGATTGATTGCAAGAACTTGTGACGTCTTAAAGTAGTTTGTTTTATTAAAACTATTTCCAAAAAAATTTGCAGCATATTCAAATGTTCTTATTTTACCGCGTAACAAAACATTTCTTTTATTCAATTTTTCACAGCACTGAACTTCCTCATTGATCTTAAGTTAATGTTGTGAGCCAGGAATTCATTAATTTATAATTTTTGTGTCACTAACGTTTTATTTTTTAGTACATAAAATTTGACTTCCTTTGTATAGTAATAATAATTATTCCCACGATTACAGGTATCATGAATACAATTTAGAACTGTTAAAATATAAAATTTGTAACAACTTTAACAAATTAAAACCATGGGAATTATATTATACAATCTTACCCATTGAATAATCTTTTTTATATCATCATTTTTTGAAAAGCAATAATAATTTATAACTAGAGGTAAACGTCGTTTTGCGCCGGTTTGATTTTCGCCTATTTACAATTACGCTGGTTGATGCCGGCGCGGCGTGGGATTCCCCAGTTCGGCCGACACCAGACGACAGTAGGCGCCGTGATTCTAGTAGCAGACACACTTTTACACGTTGTTTTATTCTATTACCGTATACGCGAACATCCTATTGTATGTGTGAAATTGTTTCCAAATTAGTTTTCGTTTTGTTTTTAACAAAAATAAAAAGGAATGATAATATTTTTTATTATTAAAATTAAAAGAATATTCAAATATGTTTAGTTAATGCTATGATTCTGCAAGAAAAAGAGCAACAATCAAAGCAAATGAAATTGGATGCTTTTTATAAAAAGTGTGAAGATTTTATTGAGTACCGATGAACTGGTGAGTTACTATTATTATAAAAAAAACATTATTTATATCAAGAGATTGTTAATTTTTTTGTAAACGAATTTAAACAGTATGTATTAAACACATTAAAAAATTATTAAGAATGTAGGTCGGGTATATATTAAATAAACATGTTAGATTGTTCCTAGAATTTGGACCAGAAACCTAACCTTACATATTATCTGTCATTATATTTGTGTTCATTTTACCCCGATTTTTTTTACGCCGGTCTCTCTTGGAACGAGACCCCGGCGTAAAACAACGTTTGCATTCAAACAAATAAAAACGCAAAAATGATAAAAAATTTGTTATTTATTTTCCTATATTTATTTTGTTAGTTTATCAACAAAAATAGACTGATATTATTTTACTAAAACGCCTTTGAGTTTTACTAAAATCCGTGCATAATTTGCCGCATTAATTAACTTTGAATTTTCTGCGTTTGAATTTTCTTTGTGGATGGACCTAATTAGTATAAAATGAATTACTTTGTGTACTTGAGTGTTTACTTAACAACTTGAACGGGTTACTTGAATAAATTTGAATACGCGTAGACTGTAAACTTTACCTTTCACTCAGTTGTATGTACAAAATTTAATTAAAATTACTTCACGCATTTCACCTTAGATTACCGTACGCATTAACTGATTGTTGTACTTGGCATTATTTAACCCTTTGCCCTCCGGAATATTTATCGTTATAATTTAAATTCCCACACTTAGATATAAATAGATGAGCAACAAAATCCACATGAGAAACGTTAACATTACATTTGTTTTATTTTATTTATTGAGGTAAACAACGGCATTATACAATAGATATATCCTTAATGAGAACATGAAATAAAGCCAATAAAGTGTAATAGAGAAATAAAGTTTTAAAAATCCAGTTATAAAAAGAAAACGAAAAAAGTAATAAAAATGATTATGTGTGCACGTTGGTATGGGAGAACGGTTTCGTTTTGGCGTATGTGAGTGTGTGTCTTTGATATGAATGAATAAATTGATTTTTTTATTAAAAGAAAACAGCCATTAAAAAAAAAAATACAATTGATTGCGCCACTTACCTGTTGGCAGATGAACGGTCAAAACGGTCTGGTTCGCGGAATGCGTTATCATTTACTACTTTACCACCAAACCCTAATACAATGAATGCAATAACCTACTTGTGCTGGGGTTCTGGCACCTTATTGTTTGGAACTGCTCTCACGGCAGTAAAGATCAGCTCAGATCCTATGGTCAGAAAGGAGGGGCACTTGACGTGGATTCTTAAATATTATATGTGATTACACGACACAGTGGATTAAATGAAATATGGATCGCAAGAATAACTTATTTGCAATCGCGGTGAGAATATCAAAGACACGTGCACAGACGATGCCAGTTCAGTTGTTATTATGAGGCTGGGACAATATTGGAACACACAGTAGGCATTGCAACATCTTAACCAGAACCCAGTAGCTAGCAAATAAATTTAATTGCCTCAACCCAGTAAATGTGCTATATACACATATAGTAAATGTGGCGGAACCAACAATATTTACAAATAAACCAAAATTATAGGCCAATTATAATTTTCTGTATATAACTAAATACAATCCAAAACAGTAAGAAAAAAAAGCATACACATTAGAAGCCACTCTGTATCATTCCACTGGTAAAAAAAATATCTATACAATAATTGAGGGTTAACATATTACAACAGAGATAAAGAACATTTAAGAGAAGGTAATATAGAAGTCTAGGCATCTACAGGGCTTATGAACTGTCAATGGCTGGTTTAAGTGGCCACTTTGTACATACTGTGCAACTTTACAAAATTCACCATTCTGCCATTCATCATTCATATTCATAAGCCCTGTAGATGCCTAGACTTCCATATTACTTTATTTTAAATATTATTCATCTCTGTTGTAATATGTTAATATAAACAGCTCCCAAGGGAGTTGAATCCAGTCCTTGTCTACAAAAATTTGGACAAACTCAAAAAATTGTTGATTTGTATTAAGGATAAAAATTCTCAATAATAATGAACATTCTATTAAAATAATTTCCAAATAAATAAATTGTGCCTTTTCCGCACCTAATGGTGCATAGGGTATTGCATTGGTATACCAACCGCAGCGTATCTTGTTAATTTTCAATACCCACTTTATACACTGTGTAACATTCACTATTCTGCCCATATTTAAACATCTATATTCCTTCAATTCTTTCATCTGCTAATGTTTGTGAATATGAATGTGAATATTACACAGTGTGAAAAGTGGCCATTTAAACCAACCAATGATAGGTCATAAGCCCTGTGGATGTCTTGACTTCTATATGCACCACTGAAAAGTGTTCTGCATTTCAGTAGTAATATGTTGATATTAGAACTGTTTATCAGAAATCTTTCATGACGTCGCGCGTCGGCTCCATTGTATACGCAAAACTGTTTTATCGAGAAAATTATCTAAAAAGATAAGTTCAGCCATGATTGATGTTTAAAATCGTCGGCCTCATGGTGTAATGGGCAGCGCGTTAGCCTACCATGCAAGAGGTCTCCGGTTTGATTCCCGACATGGTTGATATGAAATATTTATTTAAAGGGGCGTTGTTACACTAGAATATTTCATAGTCCCTGGATTGGTGCCTGAAGCGTAAGACTAATCATTTCACCTTCATATAAAATAAATATCAATATACACTTCGATTGGTGTACCGATGCAATGCCCTTTGCACCATTAGGTGTGGAACGGGAATGATTTTGATGCTGATGTTTAAAATATTTTTTTAATAGAAAACATGGATTTGATAAAGTATGTATGTACTCGTATATGTTGTTGCAAAATATTTAAATAAGCCACTTAATTGGGAGGCTTAGATGTTCATGAAATACCGGCATTCAATCGAATGACTGTTTTTTTTGTTAAATGAAGTGCTGCATATGTTGATTCTGTTTATGTGCTGCTGAAGAGAGCTGTTCGAGCAATTGACAATATGAGTCTCCAAGAATCGCTTAGAGATATGTTTAAAAAATGAATATATTGACAGTCACATGTCAATATATCTTTGAAAACTTAATTTATGTACATCAAAATATTGTTGATTTTAGAAGAAACAGAGATTTATATAGGTTCAAGACTAGAAATAAAGATATGCTAGGTGTGCCCAATAAGGTACCTCTTGAAATTAAGGCTTTGCCAACAATAAAATTATAAGATTTTTTCCAAGCACAGCCTGTTTGAAAAGAGCTACTATAGAGTCGAAGAATATTTGCAGGACAAGAGAGCTTGGCATTTGATTCGTGATTATTGATTTTAGTTTTTTGATCTTAACTGTGTTGTTGATTCAAATTCATTCGTTTGATGGGTTTAATTTACTAATTGTTGATTTATTTTTCATAGTTATTATTTTATTGACGATTATAAGAGATTTGATGAATCCTATGCAAATAAAGATAATAATGTTATGTTAGGATAGGTTGGGTTAAGTTTAATAACATATTCGCACACATACACACACATAAATGTATGCATAGATGTACACATAAACATTTATAAATAAATAGTCAAATCAATGATAATAATGGTGACAAAAAATTGTAAAAGAAGTAATAGTCGTAATATAATACACATAGGTACTGTGCAGATATTAAGCCGAGAAGCATGCCACCGTCGCGGGCTATTTGGCTCCTCTACACCGGCCAGCTGCCGGTCCTCCACCATCCGCACAAATACCTATACAAATATAATGTTTTATATGATAATCAAAACACATTAGAGATATAAACATAAATTTTAAATAGCTGACATGCAACAATGATTCCGATTTCTAATAGACTACGGTTTTGGTTTGTGGGTGGCTGTTCACCCACAAACCAAAACAGTAGTCTATTTGAACTCGTAATTATTGTACTGTTGTTTATTGTCTGGAGGGAGATGATATTAATTGCAATTGTGGAGAGGTGCAGGATGAACGTCATCTGCTGCGGTGTCCACAAATGCGGTTAACTTGTGATGGGAATGATTTGAGGATGGCCCCTGACAAGGCGATATTTGTCGCTGCACACTGGAGTGGCAAGCTCTGAAGTCCGGACCCGAACAGTAAGAAGTGTTTTGGTGGGGTGATTATCTCAAGGCAGTTCTCGGGAGTGCATGCTAATGACCGGTCATTAGGTGGTTAAAGCAACAATAAAAAATGTTTGAATGATTTATCTAAAAATATCATTTTGAAGCCATTGATTTTCCCCGCTCAAAGTTGTTATAAATCTGGGTTTAAACTTTAGACTCAATCGTTAGTCCGGAATAGTACCAGGAGAACAAAATCCGATCTTTTCATATAAAAATACGGTAAAACAGGTTCTTTTTGTGTACGTATATGAAATTTAAAAAGAGGTTGAAACAAAAGAAAACCATGTCAAGACGTCAAATATGAGAAAATGTGGATCACATAGATTTATTTGGATTGGCAACTGAATCGTCAAAATGATAATTTTATATAAATAAATGTAAATATTTGGATAATTTATGTTGCGACATTTTTGTGAATATCACCTCAAGGGCGCTGTACAATAAATAAATAAATCAGCACGTCTTCGCATGGATGGTTGGGATTCTAGTTCTTCGTCTCTACTTATGATATATTACAATAAACTATGATACATTGGTGCTAGATTATAGCACGTCTTGCAGCTACAGTGCGCATGTACTGTAATAAATCTAGCCCCTTTTTACATTTTTTTGTTTTATTTTATTTGACAATGAAGTTTAGAGTTTAAGTGATATTTAAAAAAACGAAATGAAAAACATTTTTTTTTAAATAAGAGTTAGATTATAACAAGTCTTGCAGGTACTGAGCGCATGGACGGTTAGAATTCTAGACCCCATTTACTAAATTAAGAAATTTGATAGATGATTAAATTTACCTATTGAAGCTTGATTACTAATCATCTTGCAGCTACAGAGTGCATGGACGAATTAAATTCTGGCAACTTAAAATTATCAATAAAGTTACAAAAATAAACATCGAAAAATTTAACCTTCCATGTAGTATAAATGCAACCGGAGTACTAATGAAATGCTATTTGCGGTACTGGTTGCAGATAGAGCAATGATATTAATGACTGTTTCGTTTTTATGAATCTGGTGTCTGCATTTAACCACATTGAACTACAGAGACATAACTACATTTGAAAGTAGAGAAGATGTACTGAATATGGAGTAACAAATGGATTTTTTTTTTTAATTACAATCAAATTATTAAGTAAGCATTGCGCATTGCAATTTTTGGAAACATAGTTATGTAACATAATATGTAATCGAAATATTTTTTAAAAACATACAAATGTCACCATTTAAACAAAAAGTACAACAACCGAAAAAATCTGTTTTCAAAAGAGTGCTCCTAATATGGAATACTTAGATTTTTATATTTTGAATGCAAAAACCCCATTTGAAATTGATATTATTGCCCCCAGAACACTCAAAATGGCACCAATAACGACAGGCTTTGCAGTTTCACCCCTTTTTTTTACAACTCAATTCAATTTATTTATTTAAAAAACAAAATGTACATAACAAACTAAAATTTGAGGCGTGCATATTTTAACAAGAAAAAAAACATTAAAGATACTTTTGTCAAAGTAGTAGGATAATCCTGCTCGGGAAACCCCTTCGGATACATGGAACAAATCAACATCCAGAGCGATGTTGTTTAGATAGCTGTTGCCCTTTCAACAGGCATAACCATTGGCTGGTTGGTCCTGTATATCGGAATATAAACCCTGTCTTTGATTACGTGCGTTTTTTAAAAATGTCACTTTTCTTTAGTCGTTCTGTACTGTTTTATGTCTGAAATCTGGATACAACGTGAAAAATAAAAATCAATTTAGTTATTTTTTTATTTATTTTTTATTTATTTGGAAGTTCAACAAGAATACGTAAAATACATACATTTTTTAAGTTAGCATAACAAACGTTCTTTACATATATTCTCAATTATAGAACTCCACCATATTTCATAAATTATATAAAATAAGAGTGTAAACTCAATTTAAGTAATAATAAAGATTAAGTTTAGAGAAAGATTTTTTTTTTTTTTTAAAGAAAAGAAAAGAGAAATTAAAAACATATAAGATATAATAAAAAAGACTAAAATTAATTTACATACACAAAAATAAGGATTAGGCATTTGATTTAAGATACATAGTAATGTTTTTTTTATAACCATTTGCTCTATCATGATAAATGTCAATGTTAACTTTTTTTTTTCCATTTTGTTATAGAGTCTTAACATACTTGCAAGAGGGTTAAAATGTGCCATATTGTTTGTAAAAATTGGAAGGTAAAATGTATTAGGTGATCTCAGACGCCTACGGGGAACGTACAATGACACATTTTGAACACAAAACACTGAATCAACATTATTGTGAATTATATTATACAAGTACATCATATCTATAATTTGTCTCCTAGTTTCTAACTTTTCAATTTTAAAATACTCCAAGCGCTCTTCATAACATTGAAGTATTCTGCCCATGTTACACTTAAACGACAAAGAACGAAGAATTTTTTTCTGTACAGTTTCAATTATATTTTTATAAATCACATAATGAGGTGATTCTGTTCAAACATAGTAGAAACAATGTTTCTAATTTCAGACAAACATCCCATATTAGGATCAAGAACAAGATCGATACAAACAAATATATTCCCAGAAAAAAATCTACTTGAATTTAACTCCAAAACATGGAAATTTAAGATTGATGATTTTGTGGAGAAAAAATAATAATCTGAACTTTAGGTAATCATCAAATCGGAAAGGAACAAAAATGTTATTGCTGTCTCTGACGCTCGTGGTGCGTCTGGCATCCGGGCGGGTACTAACATGTTTCAGTTGATCGGTGGGGAAGTGGGTACGCTGCGTCATAGAGGGCGTAATTGCTTAGTTTTTAAGAAACGCCGTCATCTCATACTAGAGACGTATGCCATAATAAGGAACTTCAGCCCTACCGGAAGTTGGATACAAAAAAATTCTTGGGCCCGGTAAAAATTAGAGCATTAAATTGTAACGCTAAATTTCTTGAAAATGTACGAAAAAAGTAATAAAAACTCATTACTTTGACGACGACACTGGTTCATATGAACCAATCAATGATATGAGAGCTGTGAAGGATATCCGGTTTTCTTACCGTAAACGAAACAAACTGGAGAATTGATTGATAAGAACCTTTGACGTCACACGCGGAGTTAGTTCAGAAAAACAAAACTTGGAAAAATCACAGCGTTGACAATACGATATATAAAAATAAAGAAATTGGTTTAGTTTAATAGTCTATTTACAAATTAATTTAAATTTAAAAAAATACCAAACTTCCTCATTAGGAGATTTCCTCTACTGATGAAAATCATTTAAAACAAATTATTATTCAATTATTCAATTATTTACTAAACACTTTCTCCCTTAAAGTGCTAAATTACTTTTGTTAAAAAATGCCCGAAGATTCTCTTTTAACGTTCGTTTTTGGCCATTATTTCCCAGTTGGCCGTCCGCCAGAGTATCTCAATTGTGACGTAATCATCGCTCATCCATTTACGATCCCATGGCTTTGCTGAACATTTTAAATATTTTCATCGAATTTCGTTTGATCAAAAGCTTAAAAAAAGTCGTTTTAAAGTAACAGCATTCGAGCGAAGGAATTATTTTGGGTAGATTGAACGATGCAGTTTTTTTCAAAATCTTTATCCATACATTAGGGTGCTTAAGGTACTGTATTAGTACTCTTATCGAAGCAAATTGGCGATCATTTGTCATGTAAGAACTAATATTTCAGGTAGGTCGACCTTCCCGAAAATTGAACCCTGATCTCAAACATGGTTACCAAACACACTAACCAGTTGACCATAAATCGTACAAAGCTTCACATGATTTTTTTTGTATCTTTACTTGAGAGTAACCATTGAGTGGAAAATATTCATCCCGGGTTCTATTTCACACTTTGATTTGGAAATAATTTTTTTTAGGATAGACATAATTCAACGTTTTAGCTCGTAATGAAGGTCTGTATTCGAGCGGATTTGTGTGTGAAATAGAAACAGAACCCTAATCCAATCATAAAGTTAAAAAAAAAGGATTAGAAAGTTATGTATCAACCTTAAAAAAAAGAGTTTTTTTGGCATGAGTGTACCTTAGAACTCTAGGAGTATCCCTCTAAATTTGCCACCCCTCGAGTGTGCAAAATTTATTAACAATTATCTATCTACGAAACAGTACTTATCATCAACATTGTCGTTTCTGACTTTGTGAGTGGTGGTTAAGTGACAAACTATTATAAATAATACTGTGCACAGCTCTGATTAAAGCAATTCTGATATATGCCTCTTCAACCTGGGTTTGGACAAAAAATATTGAGAGAACCATTGCAGCTTTTGAAAGAAGAATCCTCAAAGTTATCTATGGCCCTGTGAGAGAAAACAACCATTTGCTTCTTCGTTACAATAGAGAGCCATACGAATCTACGGAGCGCCTGATGCAATGTAATGAACTCCATCGAGGTGGGACTCTTGAGGTGGGCTGGCCATATAATTAGATTGGACGACGAAAACCCCATAAAACGCCTAACTCTCTCTGTGCTACAAGGACGACGAAGACCAAGACCCAAAATGCGATGGATGGACTGCATCAGCGCAGATATGACAAAGTTAGAAATGTCAAAAATCATCAATTAGAAATGAAGTGTGAAGAATGAAGAAATCCCAAAAAAAACTCAAAAATCAGCTGATGATTTGTCATTACATTGAATAATTAGTTAAATGAGGAACTCCAGCTCTACGGTAAATTGGTTACCAAAAATGTTTTCTTGCGTGCGGTGAAAATTAGAGCAATAAATTGTAAGGCAAAGTTTCTTGAAAATGTAAAAAAAATTGAATAATATACATTTTAATGAAAACCCACTACTTTGAACGACGTCACTAGTTCACATGAACCAACCAATGATATGAGAGCTGTGAAGGATATCCGGTTTGCTTACCGCAAACGAACCAATCGGAAGAACTGACCGAAGAACCTCTGACGTCACACAAGGAGTTATTTCAGAAATACAAAACTGAAAAAAATCATAGCGCTGATAATACGATAACTAAAAATAAAAAAAACAAATTTTTTGCTTAGTTTTATAGTCTATTGAAAAATAAAACAACAAAGAAATGACACTAAACTCCCTCATTGTAAACAAAATAACCATGCTCCGTCGCCATAGACAAACTGATCGTCATATTTTTTTCATAGCGATAGTTGGAGGACTGACTATCGACAAAAGGTATTTTCTTTCTCGAAAATTTTAATCCATCAGGAAAATTCTTGTTGGTCAACGACAAACCTTAATTTATCTTAATATCTCGCGAGTGAAGCCGCGAGTAAGGTTTAATATAATACTTGTGTACAAAGATATTCAAAATATTGTTTATCGTATTATACTGCTGGGATAAATTACAATTGAACATTTATCAGTTGAGATCGGAATTCCCTAATGCACGGCGTCATCTGATAAGCGCTTTCAATTAGCCAATATTGAGTGGGTAACTGGCAATGTTGCCAAAATTCGGATATACCAGTGAATGTTGGGCTCCATTACGTATCAATTGCTCATTCTCCGGTATAAATTACATATCGGGGAAAAACAGATACATCTCAATAGAGACAAAGAAATTCATTCCTGAGGGTAGCCTGTAATAGTCAAATCATTTTTTGATCTTTTTAGTCGAATTGTAGCCCTGTGGTACAATCGTGGACTAGCGGAGAAGATGTCCGAGATTAGAGCCTCATTCCACGGAAGTTAGATTCTTAATACTAAGTATACGAGTATACACTCGTATACGTATTTTTATTCTTAGCATTCGAAGTGATCATTTTGTTCTGTTAACGGTTTAACCCAGACATAACCTCAACAATACAACACATACAAATAGTATATTCACTAGATCCTCAACACAAAGACAACTTAAACAAATACAAACTAATACCACTTTCGGACAAATGAATTTTGAGTACTATGCAATTAAAAGCTTTAACCTAATTCCACTGTCCATTAAAACAATCAGTAACGAGAACATGTTCAAAAAGTGTATAAAAAAATGGATAGTGGAGCTGGGTAGAAGTATAATAGATTGTCTCATACACCCAAACCAATATTGAATCAACTGCTCCACAAATGTTTAGCTTATGTTATGTTTTTGTTCTTTTATTGTGCATTTATTAATAAAACGAATATAGGAATACATTAATGAAATATTTACCTTAATACGTAGTGTATTAAACTGTCTGAAGGTTTTGTTAATTATCTCTGTATATTAAGTAATATTTGTATATTCTCACGTGTAAAACTATACAAAAAAAACTATATTGTTAAGTGTCCTCAGCACGGGTTAACCCAGTGAGATCACATGATTTTTATTATTAACTATTGTTTATTATGTGTAAAAAATATGAATAACTAAATAAATGACAAATTTTGACAAGATTTTGGTGTGTTTCTTAATCAAGCACTTAAAAAAATCTTTATATTTGATTGATAAATACATTTTAAAAAGTACCGAGTTATTATTTCCGTTATAAAGACCGAGGGTTTCGTTCAAATAAAAAACGTTAAAAATCTAGTTACTTTGTTTTTTTATTTCAATTTTATAAATTTGAATTGAGGACTGCAACCTCTTACAATCTGATTTGAACCGCCTCTCAGATTATTTCCGCATTAACCATCTTACCCTTAACATAATTAATGCACTTGTATAGCTTTCTTGCGTAAACATAATCCTTTAAATTTTCAATATGCTCTAATGAATGAAATGGTTCCAAGGAAGAACGTTATCAGAGACTTAGGCATAGTTTTAGATTCCAAGCTTGTATTTAATTTTCACATTAATGGAACTATTAATAAGGCGTACAAAATGCTAGGTTTTTTAATGCGAATGTCTAATAACTTCAAAAACATGAAAACATGAACATTGCTATATAACACATATGTGAAAAGTCAGTCAGTACATGCTTCAATTATATGTAATCCCCAATATAAAATATACATATATAAACAACCTAGAAAGGATAGGGAAGAAATTAATAAATTCAATTAAATATAAATTTCATTGTACACCAATATCAAATTAAACTCTGGAGTATAGAAAAGTGATTGCAGATCAATTATTCTTGTTTAAACTAGTAAACAACGTCGATGACTGCTCTTTACTTACAAGTTCTTTAGAATATCTTGTACCCAACAAAACAAGACTCCATAACTACATTTAATTTGCCAGTAACTAGGACTAACTCAAGGAAACACGATTTTTTCTTTAGAGGATGTCATTATTATAATACTGTTCTCTCCGGTCACGCAGACATTTTTCATCTCTCCTATATAAAATATAAAAGATTCCTTATAGGCAGTACACATGTTTAGTTATACAATGTCAGTAATTATGTATATATGTTCATTATTATATTTTGTACCTTTTACATTATTTTTATAAAACGGTTTTCTTTTCTTATTCTTTAAATATAAATTTATTTTATTTCTATTTACTTTATTGTTATTACTGATTAAACATATAATGTACTTTTATTTTATTTGCTATTTTTAAGTGCCTAACATTTTAAAATTGCTTTTATTTTGATGCCTATAATGTACATGATCAATAGTTTACATCACTGTGGAAAATTTGTATTGACTGTTTCCACGATTTTTGTTTATATATTATTAAATATGTAAAAACTGTTTTTTTTCCCAAATAAAAAAAATAAAAAATAAACCGCGATTTTTTTAAAATTAAGTCTTCCACTTTCACTATTAGTTTAGAAAATTATGTGAACGGTTTATGTCGGATATTCTGCCTTCATAAAAAAGAAGGACGCATTTTATTTTTATTTATTTATTGACACTTTATATACATACACAATAAATATACATATAAGGGCGGGCATATTGCCTTAAGGCAATTTCTTCCTACCTACCCAAACCGTTCAGTTTGAGAAAATTATAAATATATGGACATATTGAATCTTATAATTTTATACAAAAATTAAAAGCAAAGATTAACAAAAATAAATATATGTATAAAAAAAAATAACACTTTACTATGAAGAGAGGAGAGGGGATGGGAAGGAAAGAAGAAGGATAAAGGAACAATTTAAATATTTAGATAGTGACATTTCAATCTTGACTTAAATGTAAATAAAGAAGGGGCGTCTCTAACATTAGTGGGTAGATTATTCCACAATCGAGCGGCTACTACTGTGAAAGAGGAGGCAAAAAAATTAGAGCGATGACGGGGTATTAAAAGAGTTCTCTCGTTACCAGAACGAAGAGATAGTCCGTGTTGTGAAAGAGGTTGGATGAGCTCTCTCAGATAAACAGGCGAAGTGGGACTATTTAAAATATTGTGAAGAAGTGATAGAATGAATGAATTTTACTTTTTTTTTTAAAAATATATAAATATATATTCGCAATCAGGAAAAAAATACGCATCTACTGGTACTTGCATTATCAAATAAATGAGACCTAACGGCAAAAAGTCTTGAACATTACTAAATGGCTGTTCTGACTTATATAATTGCAAAAAACTGATTAAAATACTTATTTTTTCTTCTATTCCGTTTTTCAAAACATCTGAAATGAATGTACATACTCGTATTCAATTAAATTTAAGATCTGCTGGTAATTTTGAAGTTAATTGATTATTATGTCGGCGTTACTCGTTTGAAAAGCAGTAAATAGCCAGTAACGTTTGTTTTATTTAGTTAAGTAGAATCTATTGGCATATTAACACTAAAAAAGAAATATTTTTACCTAATAACTAAATAAAAAGGGCGTTTCTAGCCCGAAACGTCTTTTCGTTGCAGTATAAGATATTTTCTTGTATTTTTTTTACTAAAAAGAAAATGAAAATGGTAATTTTTAAAAATATAACGTACAATTTATTGAAAAAAAAATATATATTCCGTTAGGGCAAACCATAATACATATTGTCGCATAATAATGTACTTAATTTTTGTAGTAATTTTCATTCGGAAAATTTTTCAATTTCTGAGTTACAAAATAATTATTTTCTCTGTTTTTTGTTATGTGTAGAAACGTCCTTCTTTCTTGTGATGGCAGTATTATCATTCTTTATTGTGACCATATTGCAATTACTTGAATGCTAAAAAAAACAACCAGTTTGTTTAATGGTTTCAAATTCAGTTACAAAAATCCTTTTTCAGTATGGTATTAACATCAATTATTAAGATTTTTATTATCATTATTTAATAAAAAAAACTTAACGCAGACGTCTTTTATACAAGCCAAGATAAATTCCATTATCATACAATTTACATTGTTGATTTCAAGGTTATTTCACTACTTCAATTTAATCATTATCGCCACAGTAAGGGGTTAGTACATTATCGCCACAGACCCAAACGAACACATCGGTTCATTGTATTTTGTGTTGTAAAGATTTCAACATGTAAAAATAAAAATAGACTCTAGAATAGAGAAAAGGTAGCCGCGTAATGCGTAATAGGCGGCATGGAGCTAACATGACAACAATATCCAATTTACTTTGGGTACGTTTACTCTGTAGTGCGTAGGACCACGAAGTATGTCCCTAAGAAAAGGGTTTATCTAGGGTTGGTTATTTGTTTGTCACCTGACAGAGATCAAACGATCCCTGGCGATTGTCAATACAGCCAAAGATAAACAATTTTAGACAGTTTTGTGATCATTTAATTAAAATATGTCAGTCGTGAAAGAAAAATTAGAGAAAAACAAAAGAGAAGTTTAAGTTTTTATTGCGGTAATTTAATTCATATGTACTGAAAAATGTTTCAGTTAATAATAAAATAATTTTAAAAAATACAAAATTTTCAACCAATAAACGATGACCTGGAAATTTGTAAATTATAAGCTTTTCTAAAACAACTCATTGTCAACAAATTTTTATCTCATTATTATTATGGTGGATAATTTATGTAGCTCAATTTTTGTGAAAAAACCTCAAGGGTGCTGTACAATCAATATCCTTAAAACCAAACTATGGCCTTAACTCTACAATGATCAGTCTTCGTCGTATTGTTACCTCAAGACAAGATCTGGACTTTTTTGGTTCAAGTTTACGACGATTTAAACGAGCACTAAATAAATAGTCCATATCTTGTTTTGATGTATCATATGTTTGTCAATGCTTATTTCTTCATTTTTTATGGATTTTAACTATTCTAACATTGAAGTATTAATGCACTATAAATTGTATAAATTGATAATGTCCGTAAATAAATAAATAAATCCCAACACGTCTTGCAGTTACATAGCGCATTGACGGTTGGGATTCGAATTCCTTGTTTCCAATTTTAATTTAATTTTACAACGGATAACATATAAGAGCTAGATTACAGCATGTCTTGCAGCTACAGAGAACGTAAACATTTTATTTTATGATAATTTGCGTTGCTCGAAATTGGAATTTAGGTTTTTCCTCGGTCGGCCTCGTGGTGAAATGGTCAGCGCGTTTGCCTAACATGCAAGAGGTCTCGGGTTCGATTTCCGACAGAGTTGATTTAAAATATTTATTCAAAAGGGTGTTTTCATGCTGGTATATTTTATAGTCCCTGGACTGGTATCTGTAGCGTAAGGCTGATCCTCTTACCTTTATGTTACAAAAATTATCAAAATACACTGCGATTGGGGTACCAATGCAGTATATTTTGATACATGCTATGCACCATTAGGTGCGGGAAGGGAATGATGATGATGAATATTTTTTTCGAAATCGTTTACAAATAAGAGCTATGTCTTGATGACACTTCGTCGGCAGTTCATGTCAGAGCTAAAGAAAGCGAACTTGACTCGGAAAGCTGCACGAAAGCTCGCAGCTGATAGATACCTGAACGTACGAAGTAAATGCCGGTATAATCAATAAAATAAAGAGGCTTTTATGATTTTTAAAAGGTGTTTGATTGTATATAGTGTATTTTTAATTATTCGCAAAATGCTAAGTTGAATCCAACGTAAAGTTAAGTGTGAGTTTACTCAATCTTAATTAAAAATATAAAGCAACTTATTTGAAATATTGATTTTGACTCTCAAGTTTTTCGAGATTTTATGATTTACCCAAATATTTATGAAATTAAAAGGTATTTTTCAATGAGCTGTACGTAAGCGAATTTTCAAAAAATAATATATCAGTTTTTTGACACAGCGGAATTGGAACCTCGATGCCTCAAATCTCTGATCCATAGTTTGAAAAACTGCCATTTTACCACACAAAAATGTACCTTATGTTCATTCTGATTTTCGAAGAAAATGACTTATCGATTTCAGTGGAACTTATTTTACTTTTATGACTAAGAGTGCACGAGTGTTTTTCGAATAAAAAATACTTATTTCCGTCAGTATAGAGTTAGATAGAAGACTTCTTAAAATTTTATCCCGCTGTGCGAAGCTGTTCTTATAAAAAACAGAGTCGAACGTACGCGTCTTTTATTAACTCTTAAAAGGCCGGGCAAAAA
The DNA here is from genome assembly GCF_059751315.1 of Micrasema longulum. Lineage (NCBI taxonomy): Eukaryota > Metazoa > Arthropoda > Insecta > Trichoptera > Brachycentridae > Micrasema > Micrasema longulum. The sequence continues at coordinate 28,211 of NW_028277998.1, forward strand.
CATGCGCTTGCACGCTGTGCTGTAACATCGTGTTACCTCAAGCAAAATATAGAACATTATAAAGTTCAGATAATTTTTATTTATTTATTTACAATTTTAAAAAACCCGTTAGGGTTACATTAGAAATGTAATATTGTCTAGTCATTTTATGTCTCGTCTAGTCTAGTTAGTTCAGTCATCATGTGCTTTTTCAGATTGATTTCAAATTTGTCTCCAGTAAAAGTTTTCAAGTAGTAAGGTAGGTCGTTGTAGTGTTTAAGTTCATTATGTAGTATTTTTGACTGTCCTGTGTTTGTTTTCGATTTTTCAATATGATAGTGTTGTTGTTGTCTGGTGTTATATTTGTGTATGTCAGCATTTTCGACTAATATTATGTCGTCGTCTTGTATGTTTCCCAGTGTTATTTTGTGCACAATTTTTAAGGTCTCAATTTAAGTCAAGTCGTTTATGTCAAACTGGTGTGTTTTTTTGTTCAGTTCAGTCGTAAAGGTCAGGTAGGGTAGGTTGTATGTTAGTTTAGGAATTTTATTTTGTTGTCTTTGTATTCTTGTTATGTCTGTCTTGTTACCAGTTCCCCAGAAGGCGATCATGTAACTCAATTTACTTTTGACATAGGCTTCGTACATCATAATTTTTTCCTTTCTCGGTATAAAATCTTTAATTTTGAAGAAGAGGCTATGTAGTGATGCCATTACTTTAGTGAGTCCGTCTATGTGTTTTGTCAATTTTAAAATAAAAAAAACACGGAGACATAATGTTAAATAATTCATTTTCCATTATTTATAAAAAGTATGATATAATTAAGGCCTGTTATATCAAAATGAATTAAAATCGTGAATAAATCGGTCATTAAGGTAGCGTACACTCCCGCTTACAGCCAAAAACTGTCGGAATAAACGAAATTCTTCTTTTGTTTTTGTCTTTTTCACACAAAAAACCGAACATATAACTACACATTTCTACTATCGTATTCTTTTTTATACAGTTAAACAGATTTACTGTGATATTGGCATCACGTGTACTCATATAATCATTCTTTGCAACGCAAGGACAAATGTGTTATGTATTAGAATCCTGCATATTTGTACAAATTTTACTTTCCAAATCCGTTATGAAAATGTCTCTTTGAAGATCGCAAAAAGTACAATTTTGTCATTTATATAAATAAGAGATATATCAAGTCTTGTAATCTATATAGATCCGTGTTTCACTATAACCACACAAGATATTTTTAGCAAAAGGCTGTTAAATTTTTATTAATAATCGAAAATAACTTCACAACTAAAACTGCATACGAGTACTGAGTTAGTAAAAAAAATATTGTTAATTTTTTTTTTTCATAACTAAATAAATTTTTAAGTGTACATAAAAATGAAATTGAAAAAAGTTATACTAATGAATAAATACACGACAAAAATAAATATAATTTTAATAAATATTTTTTTAATCCATCAGAGATCACCGATCAGGAAATTTTTGCCACTTTTTTACCCTCTAGGGCACGGCCCGTTGAAAATCTAATTGTTTAAAGTTGAAGTTTAAATTAAAAATAATTTTATGTTAATTTAATTTATGTTATATGTATGTTAGTTGATATCATCAAAAGATTTTTAGCTACAAAGCGCACGGACCAAATAATTTTAGCAACTTAAAAATGGTTTAATAAGGTTTTTAAAAAATAAACCTTATATGTACATTGAGCAAAATAGTAGTAAATTTGGCAATCTATAAAAATATTGCACAATATTTTGAGTTCAGTCTTAATGTTTGTTGACAAAAGACTGGATTTCAGCGCTTACTTCAGAAAAATTAACAGATGGAAGAATTGAAGAAATATTAATGTTCAAACATAGGCAAAATAGTGAATGTTTTACATTGTGTAAAGTGGTCAATGACTGATCATAAGCCATGTAAATGCCTAGACTTCCATGTGACCTTCTCTAAAATGTTTTTCATCCCTGTTGAAATTTGTTAAAAAAATATATAATTTAAGCTTCATCATGTTTGGAAGCATCGAATAACACTTGTCATCCAATAAGAACATAATTAAAACTATTTTTACTGGCTGAATACGGCGCCCTTAAGGAATTTGGAACCGTGACCCATTCCCCTCACTCTAGTACCGGCGCGGCACTGACAAAACTACTCCAATACTCAATATCTCTCTTCCGTCCGACAATCGAGTGGTTTCGAGAGAAATAAAATCTCTGGTTTATGTCTTAAATGTGTTTCCCTTAATGCTGTCATTACTACTCTAGTAAGCCATTGTCGCCCCAGTATTTATTGAATTACTTCACATTTATATCGGAACTACGGACTTACGTTGCAAAGAAAAAAGAACTGGGCTAAGTAACTTTATAACGATTGCAAATGAAAATTCGACACAAAGGATGTTGGTGAATTCCCATGGTCAGTGATAGAAATAGACCGGCAAAGTTGGTTTCCGCGAAACATCACACAAATACAATTGTAAAGTTATCTAGTGAGCCATATTTAAATCCTTGCATAAACATGCTGTTAACGAAAAGCGGACTGTAATGAAAAAACGAATATCTTTCATTTCGTACAAAGTTGGAATGTTAGAATTTAAAAAAGGAGCACAGAAATGGACCTACCTTTGATGCAATGAGAATGTTTTAAATATTGACGCACAGGAGGATAAATTTTCCTATGAATTATTGAACAGTTCAAGATAACAATATTCACAACTATGCGCCACGCTTCCAGAAATCTTATGCGATTTGATGTAATGTAATTTTTTTTATTTGTTTGTTCCAAATTCAAATGTTCTATTTTTATATATCTTCTATCTTGATGTTAGGTAGGTACCATAACGATGGATTTAGGGAAGGATGGAAAACAAAAGTAATTGGCCAGGAATAATATTGATAAATACTGTGTGGAAGGCCAGTTTACATTTTGCTAAATCTCCCCCTCTAAGCCCAGATCTGTAAAGTATCGAGCTATTAGGTAGTGGGCAAGTTCTTAAGCATTCTCAGGTTTAACCAAGATGAGGCTCCATTTATGATGTAAAGCATCACATTCACATAGAATGTGTGTAGGTGTTTCTTCATCTGGATTGCAAAACCTTTATCCAGAAGTTTGGGAAAGGTTCATTCTAGCAAAGTATTTGTTCAATCTGCAGCGCCCTGGGCGGGCTCTATTGATAACCCTTACTGGATTTCGGCTGAGTTTTATTAGATCAAAATCAAAACTTTGCGAACACACTTTTATCAGTTCCCTCGCTTGGTGCTGACCAAATATGTTTTGCAAGAGCATTACACTCTGTTTCCTGGCCCATAACTTAAGCTCATTACGAAGAGCACATTTAGGCAACCCACAGTAGGGTTCAGGGCTTATTGGGGCCGTCTCAGTTCTCAGCCTTACCATTTCATCAGCTGCCTCGTTACCGTCGATGTTTGAGTGTCCAGGTACCCAAATGAATGTCACACGGTTACACTCACCGACACAATTAAGCGCCCGTAGGCACTCCAAAGTTAATTTAGAATTTATATCGACAGAGTTCAGTGCTTTTAAAGCAGTCTCACTGTCTAAGAAAGTATAAATTCTTTTGTTTTTGTATTGTCTGCGGAAATTTTTATGTGCGCAGGCATAGATGGCATAGAATTCCGTTTGAAAGATATTTTGTTTTTAAAAAATTATCTTGTCGCTAAAAACATTACAAATAAATAGTTTAAATAAATCCGATTACTTTTGTATTATTAAAATACAAAAAAAACTTTATTGAACAGTTTTATTCCTTCAATAATGTAACACTATTTTTTTACGATATGTTTGTGTTTTATTAAATTTGAAACAAAATTTCCAATAGTTCTTTCTTTGATAAATTACTAGATATAATTTTCGTCACAAGAAATAAATATAGAGATAGACGAAATAACACAATGTATTTTCTCCTCAAAACCAAGTTAAACAAAAAATCTTAAAAAAACGTTGAAAATAACAAAGTAAACATAACATTATTCTCATTGGCTGTGAAGTTTGTTCTACAAAAGAAACTTTTTAGTTCTTTACTGAGGCTTTATTTACCTTTTGTTCTTTTTCAAGTAAAACTTGGAAAATATTTACAAAAAACGCAAATATTCCTCACCTTTTAACGTCCCGTAAAATAAAGTTACTAATTTCATGAATTTCTTTTGATAATAGTTAAACGTTTATTTCATCAATTTAACAATAATTGTTTGTTAAATTAATGTTCAATGAATACAGATAATGGATTTTTACAAATACTTACAGTGATTCGTTCAGTAAATTTCTTGATTTTAATTTACACTATCTTGATATTTATTTTTAAATTCTTTAAATGAACACAAATTTCACTCAGTAAAGAACAAAACTACCAGGGTTGTTTGACGTAGAGGTAGTTTAAGTAAGAAAACGCACAAATTGTTGTTTTTATTATTTATTTTTCAACATAGTCCTCATTTAGGGCAATAAATCCATTAAAACAATTAGTAACGAGAAAGTTTTTTAAAAAGCTGTAAAAAATGAATGGTGGTTGTTGTAAGAAGTAAAACAGATTGTCTCATTCGCCCAAATCAATATTGAATCACCTGCTTCACAAACGTTAGTTTATGTTATGTTCATATTCTTTTGTTGTGCGTTTTATAATATAATATATTATAATATATTTTTGTTTGCACCACAACAGGCCAGGAGGCCCAATTACAGCGGTGAATTACATCACAGAACACCCAGGCTTGAGAAAAATCACATTTAATTTTTGTGTTCTCACCGGGAATCGAACCCGGAACCTTCCGTCTGTGAGTCAAGCGTCTTGACCACTACACCACGGAGGCCGCCGCTAATATAAATAATACAGATATACAGAAGTTAAATATAAACGTAAATACGTTGTGTTTAAAACTGTCTTAATATTTTGTAATTTTTCTCTGTGTATTGTCTTCTTTATTAATTCTTACATGTAAAAAAAATATTTTTAAGTGTCCTCGGCACGGGTAACCCCAGTAAACACATTTTGAAAATTATTTATTATTGTTTATAGTGTAAAAAAATATGTATTTAAAAAAATACACTATTTAAGATGACTTTTCAACTTTTTCACCCCTTACGAAAAGTAATTTTGCTTGAGCTATTTAAAATAGTGTAAAGTTTCGGTCTTCGCATCATCGTTTGTTGCAAAACGGCACACTCCGAGCCATTTTTAAAGGTTTGGTAACAGGAATAAGTCACAAGGGTCGCAAAAGTCGCATCAAAAGCACTCGTACGGCCATGAACAAATTAAGCTTTCCAAAATTTAACTGTTGCTAGCGACGCCAACGGTGACGGTGCGATTTGACACGAACAGCACCCAGTTTGACTATGACTTGTGGGTTGTTTTTCCCTTACTTGTGAAGGAACTTCATCACTAAACGATTTTCGACTTTTTTTATATTTCACAAAACACACGTAAAAACCCAACTAATTGTTATTTTTGCTTCAAATTTGACAGACATCATGATGTGCTGGATGGCAGATATCAAAACCAATATGGCGTTCGTTGTCACGTAACGCCATCTATCGAAGACTAGCTTCCCGTCAAACGACCCTAGTAATTGTTTTTTAAAAAAAGTAGCCGTCTTATGATTGATCCAAATATTTAGATAATTCTGACGATTTTCAATGAGTTGTACCTCTGTAAAAATTTCTCTTTTACAAAATAGAAATCAAGTGGTAGGCGAGAACATGGTTCAAACCACGGCCTTTTAATATGTGGATCTGCGACATAAAGAAAAAACGAATGATTTTAAATACGCGAGCAATGAGCAATCAATAAAATCATCGAGTTTTTGGTTTATTTGAATAATCCGCTTCAATGTACTCGACTGGGTTATTTACCTTGTTTCCTTTGAAGCATTTGGATCAAGGATGGAAGTAATTATAGTCAGAGGAATAGGTAAATTTGCGTTTTATTTACAAACGAAGACCCGTTAATTCTCACACATCCGAAACAATCAGCTTACAAATTGGCAATCGCAGCTAAATATATCGAAACCTGTGATATTTAGCTATTCTGTCAGCACCTACTGGCGTGGGTGAGGTTAAGTGAAGATGTTACAGAGCCGGCTCTGAGCTTTAACGATCTTGAAGAAAGTTTTTTTAATCATTTATGCATGCTCAATATAATATTACAAAATACAAGACTTGTTGTTTCCAATGTGCATTGCGTAAACAATTATAATAGAACAATTTGGTACTTACTGATTTTGTTTTTGTCCACTGAAGCTACTTAAGAAACATTACAATATTTGAGTTTGTCAAATGTTCGTAGACAAAAGACTGGATTTCACCAGCCAATGACAGGTCATAAGCCATGTAAATGCCAAGACTTTCATATTCCTTTATTTAAGGTATTTTCCAACCCTGTTGTAATTTGTTAATACTTTAGAATCCTTTTGTAAAAGTACAGTGTTTATACAATTTCTCTTATAAAATTTTTCGGTAAGTTATAGTTTTTTTTATTTTTAAAAAGGAATAACCCGCTAAGCCTCTATTTTGAGGCACGTCAGCAGGTAAGATAGAGGGGATATGGATGGAGGTTACAAAAAATACACTATAACACCAAGACCGATTGAGAAAAAAATCTTTCTTGGATTTTTGTTCTTGCAACTGGCGGGAATCGAACTCGCGACACCAGTTTCACAGATAGCTGTCTAAGCAACTGCGCCACGGCGCCTGCCATCATATTATATTTTATTTGACAGAGCTGCATTTGTCTTTGCTTTTTTAATGGTTGTCTTTTGTTGTCTGGTTTTATATATATCAATGTCTTCATTTTATGTTGCTGTTATATCGCTGTCTTGTAAATTTTCCAATAAAATTGTGTGTATAATGATCGTCTTAATTTGTTAATTTTGTAAAAATAGATTACTATAAAAGCCTTTATATTATTTTGATGAACATTGCCTAAAAATAAATTACTGAAAAAACTGTAAAGATATTAATATTTTGGTAATACAAAAAAAAATGGATAACAGAACTTCTTATTAAGTAAAATACCGTCCTTGTTTTTTACTCAAAAATGTTCAGGAGAATCAAAAAAACCTTGCAGATTTTAAGGTAAATATCGGGAACATTGTTTATTTTTTTAATTAATACTTAATCGCAGTACGTTTATAAAAATTGGTACGTTTTCACTTTATATTATAGCTAAAAATATTTAAAGTATTTTACTTTCTTACTTTATTCATTTTGAATGCGCTTCCAAGGTGCAACGAGGAGATGTAGAATCATATTTAAAAAAAATATCAAGATATCTCAATCTTTTGCCCTGACCTTGACCCGGCTCTGGCCAGAGTTAGGTTAGGTGAGGCAGCGAAAGGTGAAGTGAGGTTAGAAGAGGACGGAGGCAAACAAGGTGATCTGGAATTGAGGAGACATAGAAGTGGATAGTTCTGCTTAGGATCAGGACTATGTAATGGTCTTTCATGCATAAATTTAACATTTTGAATATAATTTTGTTGTGTTAAGATATTTTCGGAGAAAAACTGCCGCAAAATGTGCTTTACTGATGACAAAACTCAAAGTAAGTGCTGTATAATATAGAAATAGATACTTCTACATGTCTTTTTAGTTTATTTCAGGCTCGCTTAGTAATAAATCTATATCTTTATAAACATGTCTATATATTTACTAATTTATATATATCCACACTAATTTTATAATTGCAAAAGCGTGTTTGTTTGTGTGTCCCTCGCGTCTCAACGGAGCAACCGATCAACTTGATTTTTTGCACAAATTGAAAAAAGCGCATTAAAAAATAATTAAATTTAGTAACAATGAGCAGCATTATTTTAAAATGAGTTGGTGGTAAGGTGGAATGTCAAAAATAATCCATTTGAAATTATTTTTTTAAATTTCTTAAATTGACCTGTTTTTTTATGTCGTTTTTAATGCTAATTTTTAAATGTAACCTGTATTTGGCCGTTGTTGTTGTGTTTTAGTAAAAGGCCTTAATAAATGAAAAAATAAAGGACTTGTTTTATCTATAGTTAGTTAAGTTTGCTTTTTGTTTCATTTTTGTTGCAGGATTTTGGATCTATTTATTTATTATACGGCACAAGTGCTTTTAACAATAAAAAAAATACAATATAAAGAATTAGTTCGATATACAAAAATTGAAAAACTAAAAAACAATAATAAATCATGGGTATTGAAAGAAAAATAATAATTAAAATATGCATAAACATGTATGTTTGTCAGCATATAAAAGCTTTAAAAAAATATGAAATAAATTAACACTAGATCATTACTATAAGTAAGTTCTTTTCAGTATGTAGCTCCCTTCCGCATACGCGTCACCTTTGTTTGTTGTTTCACAGAGACAGAAAATAACTCACGACTAATGACTAACTAGTAACAAATTAATAAGACGCCTTTTAACATGAAAATAGCTAGTTTAAACAAGTATTGGTGAGATAAAAACATTGCTTACCAGTGAAAAGTTATACAATTACTTTTCCAGATCAATTTGTGCAGTTTCTTAGCGTACGTATAGGCATTTTAGTAATTGCGAGGAGACAAAAGTTCATAAGTAGCCGGGGACTGCTCGCAACAGACTAAAATCAGTTCTATTAATAATATGCCAATTGGCCGCAGGTTGATGTGCCATATTTCAAATGCTCATGCTTACTCTAGTTATATACCTTAATGTAAATACGTAACATTTTTTTTCTACCAGGTATAAAAAGTTACAATAGGTTTATTTATTCCTTCGTATAAGAAAATCTATTAAGCAAGCCTCTCAGTCTATTTGTTTGTCTCTAAAAAATAACAAGGCATCTTTACTTTTAGTAGACTAAAAGTATCTTAACCATTTTTAATTAAGGAAATAAATATCAAATACCGTTTCCGTAAATGATTAAAAAATTCTTATTTCAATACCAGAGTCGTTTTCGAAAATCTTATTGAAGCACAAAAAGTATCCTTTTTACATAATATTGTGTTTTGGAAGACATCCATGTTTGCAAAATTCCCTATTCTCATTTAAGATTTCCGTCATAAGGTCAAAAGTTTCGAAAATGTTCATGTATTGTGCCGAAACTAGCATACTTCTATGATGTATCTTAAGAAGAATTCATGGGAATTGAATTGTACTTTGTATTTGTATATTTCTCTGTTCTGTATATCTCTATATTGTACCTCTCCATATCGTATCCGAAGTAGGGGCTTGGGATGTATCGGGTCCGAATTGGGCCTCGGGGACTTTCTATATAAATCTCCTATGAACGAAGCTACTTGTGTGTGTAAGAAAGAGATTTGTGACCCTGCGGGACATTGGCATTGAAGTGGTTCTAGTATTACGGGATAATAAGGAGCTTGTTATCTTCATGAAGATGGGGGGAATTCGTTCCCATAACTGAGTAAAGACACGTTAACGTAAATAGTAAGAGATGATGTGCCATATATATAGAATTAAGAATAGTCCACAAACCGCATACGCACATCAAACAGAAGGCGACTCAACTACTCATAAATTAGTAGGTTTACGTTTTGACCCATTAGTTTCTTTGTAGACGTCGCTCAGTACGCAACTCCTGATTTGAATTCAACTATGCCATGTTGTGTTATTTTAAAGTGTAGAAATACTGCTAGGATCTTAAAGAAAAAGGATACAGTCACATTTCATGTGTAATTAGCAAATGAACGTGTATATAACAAATGTATCACTTAAAAATTGAATAATTTTTCCATCTGTCGGATTGTCAAAGAAACAAAATAGAAATTTCGTTAGTGTTACCAGGGTAGTAAATTTTTTTACCGTACTTTGCTCATCTAATAATAGAATTAATGAAAATTGGATCTTGGATTAAACGACTCTGTGGTGGACATTTGACCGACATTATCTTTAAAACATCAAATATTGTTTAACATCATATAAAAATATCAGTTTTATGTAAAATAAAATTAGTTTTATTTTATGAGTTTAAAGTTCATTAATTCAATTACTCTTGTAAAATGACCCTTTACTTATCTACTCTGTTGTGTCAATCAATATTTTCACGTGCACAATAAAATTTTAGAGATATTCACAGATTGCTTTTTTTTCACCAAACGTTTATGATTTTTTTTTCCATCGAGCAACATTACGCTGTGACCTCACAAATGCGCGCGGCAAAAGTAGGGCATTGTGAGGGAATTATTGGACAGAGTCCGTGTATTCAAATATGATTCTACGCTCCTTCTGAACTATTCTTAATTCTACAGCCATATACTTATGGGCGTGAAAAATTAATAAAATAATAAAAATAATGTCTTAATTTCATCCGAAACAATTTGAAAAACGTTTTTTTCCGGTTATACCTGTTTCCTTTTCATAACTACTCTACTTCCATCCCATTCCTAAATGCTCTCCCACTTTCCACCCCCTCACCATTAAACCACTTTAACTCCAGCGGACGGGCATAAAGCTCCGGGGTGGTAGCGGCATAATAATTAGGCAATAAATGTCGAGTTAAGCCCTTAAATATTGTTAAAATGATTATTTCCAGTTCTGTCAAAATGTTATGAAGTCATTTGACGGAATGCTTACAGAAACGTGTGTTCCCATGTTATTACGTAAGACAAGATGTTTACTAAAACATTATGAAGTGAAATCTTAAAATGAGCTTAATTCAAATGATAAAATTCAATGTTTTGACATTGGATTAGGTGTATCATTCAAAAGATTTTTTGCTCTACAAGATATTGTGTTTTCTTTAATGTTACAAATATTAACTTACTTAATAATTTAAATTAAATTAATAATTTATTTAAGGGAATGTCGAGTAGGTAAAAAAAAGCATTATCCACACTTCTGTTCGCGTTTAATCGACGGAATACATACATGGAAGGAGAAAACAAAAGCAACGAATTGTTTTTTTTAAAAAGAAATATTTGTGTTCTTATGATTTATCCAAATATTTAATTTTGAGTGCCATTTTCAACTAGTTGTAAATAGCTCACTATTAGAAAATGGGGATTCGAACCACGGACCTTTGAGCCGTGAGTCCGAGAAACTAGCCGCAAGACCACAACCCGATTCTGTTTACTTCTTTTGCTTTACTTTTGGTGCTGATTTTTAAATTCGAATAAAAAGGACGCAACTGATGTTAACACTAATATTAGACAGGAAAAAAATATACTTCGGGTTGTGGTCCCGTGGCTAGTGTTGCGGACTCACGGATCAGAGGGCCGAAGTTTGAACCCTACTCTACCCCATCTTGATTTTCATTTACTAATAGAGAGTTATTTACAACTCGTTGAAAATGGTCACTAAAATTAAAATATTTGAGTAAATTATAAAAACGCTAACATTTCTTTACTATTTAAAATATATCTATATATATAGTTAAAAGTGTTTTAACTCATTTTTGTAAATATTATTATAAAACAAGTTACAAACTTTTTTAATAACTACAGGTTTCGAGACGTATCCTCCTCTTTGTCAGGATTCTCTACACGATCATATTATTCTTCTCCAAGTGTCCGGTCAGGTATTCCCAACGTTGGCAATCACTACGGCGATGAATACACGACGTCGTTTGTTACGAGCGAATTGACGAAAAATATTTTTTTTCTAAGATGAATTGGAATTGCTAAAAGACGAAATAAATAAAAAAAATGATTTTTTTCTGCTTACATTTTCGATAGAATTTTTTTTAGGAGCGACACGCTCACGTCAATTAAATCGCTGTTGTCATAAGGTCCTGCCTGTGCGTGTTCACACGAACATAATGCGGCCGCGCGTGGTGGTTGGGGTTATGATTGTTCCGAGGAGATAGCCTGCCCATCTGTCTCGGTGGCGATGTCTCGGGACAATTTTTGTCCTACAAATTGCCGTTTACACGTGGACAATGGTCGAGTCCTGAGACAAGACAATATTGTATTGTCTACGTGTGAACGGCCTTTTAGGGACGTTGTTATGTTATATCAGTAAAATAAACAGGGTTCTGAATAATAATGAAAAAATATTTTTCTCAGTCGGTTCAAGAAAACATGGTTTTTATTTTAAACAAATAATACCCCGGGGAGTATAATAATAATATCACCAAACACATTAAAATACATCATTCATAGCGGAAATAAAACAGGGGAGACTTTAACATTATTTATGCATAAAATGAACAAATAAATCAATGTGACATTTTGATTTGTTTTGTCAGATTTACTATTGGAAGTAAGTGAATAGTAGAAAACAAATCCTCCGATTTCTTTATCTTGTCAACTTCATTTTTTATGAATCGTCCCCGTGAAAACTCCCTCGAAATCGCTGATTTATTTCCCTGTACGCAAGTACTCGAGGAAGACTAAAAATGAAATATTTATTCTACTTAGCAATACAGTATAGAAAGACACAGATATTTCATCACGAATGAATTAATTTTATTAATTTATTTTAAACAATTAGTTAATCCAACAAAGGCAATATGTACGAACCAGGCGCGTGCGGTGGGGTTTTCGATTAGGAAAGCAATTAATATATGAATAATTGGTACATTATTATATACACTGCTCTTAAGAAATTAAAGAAAAACTAAATACTGTATATATATTATCAGAAAAAAAAAACTAACTTTACATATCAAGTAATAAATAGCAATAACAAATTAGAAATGTCAGCATTTTTAAAAAATATAATAATGTAAAAGTCTATCATAACATATGGCTGTGAAACTTTTGTGTTCATGAAAAAAAAATTACACAAATCATCAGTGACACAGAGAGCCATCGAAAGGAGAATGCTGGGTATTTCGTTAAGAGACAGAAAAACCAATACGTGGATTAGAGCGAGAACAAAGATCGCCGATGTGGTCAATCAGAAATGGAGCTAGGCTGGTCATATAGCCAGAATCACAGTCCTGGAAGTACTGGAATGGCGACCCAGAACGGGTAGAAGAAGTGTCGGCAGGCCTCAGACAAGGCGGTCTGACGACCTAAGACGAGTTGCAGGAAGTGGTTGGATGCGGTTGGCTCAGGATAGGGAAATATGGAGACTAAAGGGGGAGGCCTATGTTCACCATTGGACAAGAGACGGCTGATGATGATGATGATGATGAATATAAAAGTCCAGATATTTACAGGGCTCGTGACCATTTGGTTATTTAAAGCGATAAAATAAAACTTTATTTAAAATGAATTTCTCGCCTAATTTATTAAAATTTATTCTTGAAGGTTACTTCCATGTAAGTATTGTATTCATAACAAATAAAATAAGTAAAAAGTTTTCACAAAAATATATCGACGGCCATCCGTTGGATGTTTTTAAAACTTTGTTTTTAACTGAGTTAAGGTCCCGTGTCTAGAGTAACGGACTCACGGATCGATGGTCCTAAGTTTGAACCTCGCTCCACCACCATTTATTTTTTATTTTTTAAATTTATTGCATAATATAGGTATACATATTTAATAACAGGGAATCTATATAAAATTAGTGAATATAAAATGAAAACGGGGCGTTCATTGTTTAGGATAGTCTCCATCTAACATGGCTCAGCCTGTTCTAAGATGGAAATTTTGTATCTTTTAAAGTAAAAGTTGTTTTATACTAATATAACAATAGCAAAAAAAAACTTAAACTTTTTAATTTTAAATGCCTAGCTAATTAAATGTTAGAAATTAATAATCGCTATTAAACAAATATAAATTATATAAATGTGCCATGAATATATGTTACTCAAACATAAATAATATAGGAAGATAAAGAATAAAAAACAATTATAAAGTAACGTAATCCATAAGAATATAAATAACATGTGTACCAATAATATAAACTAATTCGTTTATTAATCTACATATATTTTTTTTTAAAATCACTCGCTACACTTTTTATATGTGCAGTTATTTTTATTTGTAAATTTAATCTAAATTGCAATCCAAGCTAAATTGCAACACGATAGTTTACTTAGGCAAAAAGTAAAGTAAATTTGTCTCATAAGTTGAGCATTCAAGATCTTTCTTAGAGACTTACTTGATTCCCATTTTCTAAAAGTAAGTTATTTACAACTCGTTAAAATTAGCACCAAAATTTAAATGCTTTAGTAAATCATAAAACATAATTATTTATCTTTCCTTTAAAAAAAAAAATAATGTCTGTAAAAAAAAATAAAAATATGCATTTTGCTCTACGAGGATTAAAAGTACGAATGTTTTCTTTAATCTTTACACTATTGTCTTAGGTTAATCTACAACTTATTTTGCACAAGGCTTCAGATCATTACGCACTTTTCTCGAAACGTATTTTGATCATTTATAACTCGATAGAAAGATAATCAATCTTACTTTATAGCATGCCAAACCAGGAAACTAAGACAAATTATAACGAAAAAACTACGTTTCTTATAATATTCCACGTTGACCTTAAATATTTGAAAATAATGCTTGAGCAATTTCCAGAAAAAAGATTGTTAAAATAAACATCTCTCCGAAAAGTCGTATGTATTTTTCATACCCTGGAACGAAGGTTTGTCCGGAAATATTATTCAGTCTGTAAATATATTATAAGTAAGCAAAACACAAGAGTATCAATATTTCCCTATATCGACATCAAAGCTTTCTGTAAACATTATCTTTATAGTGTTTATATAACCTAAATAAATTATTATTAGGAAATGTATCGCAGTAAAGAAAACACGTTTATTGATATTATGGGTCTAGCTTTTTACTATGGTCAAATTCAAAGTAGGGTGGTTATGCGCAGGTACTAAAAAAATAGTACTAGAGTAGAAAAAAATAGTACTTTTCTTTGTTAAGATGTAAAAACAGTATACTTAAAGTACTCGGTTTGTGAATATTTAAATGCTATTTTATGATTTTCTATTGTTTTATCGTTTCTCCCAGAATAATATCATTAACCCTGCAGTTGCCGCACGGGGTGCGTTTGTCATCCACTACCATAAAAAAAACTCGAAATCAGTGCAAGTGTGTAACTTGGAGCTCAATGTTATTAAAATATAATATTCGAGTTTCCCGCTAAGAGTGTGTCGTGCTCCAGAGACGTTTGGACGTATCAGGAGGATTTCGAGAGGGACGAAGTTTTAGGTGTTCATATATGTAATTCGGTCGACCTCGTGATGTAATGGTCAGCGCGTTTGCCTACCATGCAAAAGGTCTCGGGTTCGATTTCCACCATGGTTGATATGAAATATTTATTTGAAAGGCTGTTTTGACATCAAATATTTCAGTCCCTAGACTTGAACCTAAAGCGCAAGACTGATCATGTAACAAAAATTATAAAGATTCATCGCGATTGGTGTACCAATGCAGTGTCCTATGCACCAGTAGGTGCGAAAAGGGAATGCTGATGATGATATATGTAAGGTAAAAGTTATTTTAATTTATTATAAAAGTTATTAAAAAAAACCGTCTACATTTCCTACTGTTCAATTGTTAAAAAAAAAAAGTTTTAGATATTATTTATTATTATAACTAACGGCCATAGCCAATTAGTACAAAATTTAAGTTACATACAAAGTTTTTAATATAAAGAAAACATAGTTAATTGTTATGGTTAAGCTTAATAAAAATAATGTGTAGTAAAAAAAAAGATTTATAGTAACAGTGAAGTAAAGAAGAAAAGTTATAAAAAAGAGATGCATTTTAGGTTTGTAAATCTTACATAGGCACACACTGTTAGGCACACAAATTCAGCAAAAATATAATAAAAAATAGCCATGTATATGAGTATAACAGACTGAATCTCTGGTTCATCGGTTATTGTTGCAAAGTCAGTAGTACCCACTTCCTATGTACAACCGAGTAAGACTGAACCCATCTAGGTAGCAAGTATGACTGCTTGTACATATATTTATTTTATTTATTCTTTCTTGAAATTAAAGAAAATACAAATTAATAATCAAATAAAAATGTTGCATATAAAAAACTAAAAGCAATATAGAAATGTTATATATATATTTACACATACATACAAACATATACAGGGTATTATTTAAACCCTGTCACATCCGAAACCACGATGATCAGTATAGACTAGAAGATATATTAGCGTATTTAAAAAAGTTCTTAGAACAAAGAAAACTTTAAAAAATAAAATATTTAAAAAAACATATAGTTGTTTACTTCCGCAGAGGAGAAGTGAGGGGAGCTCGGTTGTCAGTGTATCAGATTATCCCCCCCCTCATTTTTCCTCCCCAGCAAAAATTAGCAACCATTTGCTTTTTTAAATATTTTATTCGTTCCAAAAAAATATTTTAATGTACCAATATGTCTTCTTGCTCATACTGATCATCGTGGTTTCGGATGTGACAAGGTTTAATGAACCCCGTGTATATATATATATATATATACATACATATACACATATAAACGTATGAATTCATATTTATATACACACACACATGCAAACATACATACACGCACATATACCTAACATATCAAACTAAGTATCGCTGGGAGAGAGGAGAAAGCAAAAAAAAAACTTTCGTTTCGCGTCGCATCGGTCGGTACATAATATAATATATGTATATTGGCTTACCCTGATGTTAGTACAAGCGCGCATTTTGGTATTTGTCTTGAATATCTGTAAAAGTATTATATTTATTTTCGTTTTTTATTTTGATTAAACATCTTTGACATTTCTGGAAATAATATCAATAGGTAAATGTCAAACAATTCACGTAAAAACACAAAAATACAAAACATTTACCGATACGAAATTTCACCTCACACTAATAATGTGATGATTGTGATGGCGTTTCATTATATCATATAATAATTAAACGTCACCACAATCTTCGGATCTCAATCATATGTAGAATCTGTGTCAAAAATTGGACGTCCGTTTAAGGAAACACAATATTTCTAACGTAAATGGCTTAAATCACGACTGGATGGATAAACAAAATACATTTGTATCTGCGAAAAAGTTATATCTTCAATTCCCAAAAAACCCAGGTGTGTTGAAAAACCAAAGAAATATCTGATCAAAAATATGTTTTTTTGTTGTGTTTTAAGAATATTTCGCTTTTAAATTGGTGATGTCGTTAGATAGTGGTGCTTATTGAACGAATATCAGTGTTAGGCGAAATTCCGCGTTGGTGAGTTTTTAGTATTTTTCCCTGAATTGTTTATTGACATTTATGTGTTGCAAACATTTTCAGAATAGTTAAAGATGTAAAATCAAAATAAAGGACGGAAATAAATTATAGTTTATTAATATTGTAGTTGTACAAATGTTCCATACAAAAATTCGCATTCGGATGCGCGTTTGTACGGTGAGTCACCGTATATGTATTTATAACGTTATTCATTTACAAAAAATTAACAAAAAAAGAAGTAACCGTATTATTGTTTCATACTTTATGAAGTGTTGGTACAATGATAATTGATATGTTTATAATATAAATAAATCAAAACTTTTCTTCAATATTTTGTAAAAAATAAATATACATATAAGGGCGGGCATATTGCCTTAAGGCAATTTCTTCCTACCTACCCAAACCGTTCATTTTGAGAAAATTACAAATACATGGACGTATTGAATCTTGAAATTTTATACAAAAATTAAAAGCAAAGATTAACAAAAATAAATATATATGAAAAAAATAACACTATAATAAAGAAACAATTTAAATATTCAGATAGTGACATTTCAATCTTGGCTTAAATGTAAATAAAGAAGAGGCGTCTCTAACATAAGTGGGTAGATTATTCCACAATCGAGCGGTTACTACTGTGAAAGAGGAGGCAAAAAAATCAGAGCGATGACAGGGAATTAAAAGGGTTTTCTCGTTACTAGAACGAAGATATAGTCCGTGTTGTGAAAGAGGTTGGATGAGCTCTCTCAGATAAACAGGCGAAGTGGGATTATGTAAAATATTGTGAAGAAGGGATAGAATGTGAATGTTTCTTCTATGCTTGATACTGACCCAGTGTAGTTGCGTGCGATATTCGGTACTGAATCTTTGTTATTTTTTTAAACTGCGGGTCACGTTTTTATTATTCTTTATATTCTTAACTTATCGTGACGGTATTTAGCCTAATACGCATTGTTTGATAGCACGGACATTAGTCTGTAGCGAGCAGTCCCGGCTACTTTTGAACTTTTGTCTCCTCGCAATTACTAAAATGCCTATATGTACGCTAAGATACTGCGCAAATCGATCTAAATAAACGATGGCATAACCTTTCACCGGTCAGTAATGTTCTTATCTTAAACCAATACTCGTTTTAAATTTCTACCATAATGTAAAAAAAACGTCTTATTAATATGTTGCCAGTTAGTCATTAGTCGTGAGTTATCTCTTGTCTCTGTCCTGCTCAGCTAGCCGGGCGTATAGTGAAACAATAAACGACGGTGACACGTATGCGGAAAGGCGCGACATACTGAATGGAACACACAATAGACCGATGGAAACAGTCCGCGCTTTTAACTGTACTACTTGTTTTGCTTGCCAAAGTCGACATGATATGACGTGACGACACTTGTTCCTTCCGCTGGTCATTCAATTCCCTGTGGAAACGACTTTTTAGCTCGGATTTGAATGAAGTGTTATTTATTTATATCGTATCTCGTAATTTTTTCGTTAATAATATTTTTACGCTTCTGCTAAAGTAAGTATATTCCTGCTACAACCATCATACTACGATGCAATCATTATATTGTAATTTGACATTTAACAATGCAGATAAAGGTTTTCACAGTAAGGCTTTTAACCGAGTTTTTCTTAATTTTCTTATAAGTACCGCCACTTCTGTCAAATAATATTTTATTCTAGGTTATTTCAACTAAAGTGTTTAACTTCAAAAGTTAAGTGACTTTAACGATGATTTTTATCTTAAAGTTTATCTTCTGTTCTTTTGGGAAGGAGAAATAGTAATTTATCTCTGGTTCGTTAACTTCGGCTATTCGTAATAGTCTCTTTAGGTAGAACTAATGACTGCCTTTATATTATAATCTTGAGCTTCTGTGAGATATTCAAGCCTCTAATTCAAAAAAGTTACGCGTATTACATTTTGTTATTAAAATGATATCAGTCCTTGTTATGAGATTGAACATCTGATTCGACTTTAAAAAGAATTTAAAAAAAATATTTCCTTTATTGTTTCTTTTTTTTCTATTTTCCCACCCTATCTTTCGTTTTCTTTTATATTCTCGGTACATGTGTATTACATTTTTATATCCTATTGTACTCTGACGAAATCTGTGATTAGTCTTGTTATCTGGTGTTAAAATAATCTTATGAAGATGTATACCAAAACAAAACTTGCAGATTAAAATCTTTTTTTTTGCAAAAAACACTGATGAAATAATAAACTTAAGCTTAACATAGAAATAATAAGCTTAAGATTTACGTCGGCCTCGCGGCGCGTTTGTCTCCCACGCAAGAAGTCTCGGGTTTGAATCCTGACACGGTTGGTATGAAATATTTATTTATAAGGAAGTTTTTACACTAGAATATTTTTAAGTCTTGGACTAGTACCTGAAGCGTAAGACTGATCATCTCACCCTTAAGTAACAAAAATGATCAAGATACGCTGCGATTGGTGTACCAATGTAACGCCTTATGCACTATTATGCCTTATGCGCCTTATAACAATTTTTTTTTAAATCTTTTCTAACAAAATGAGTGTTCGAACTTAAAAATAAAATACGTAAATTAGTGTTTGCTAATAAAAAATATACGTCAATCCGGACAACGGGGAAAGGGTTAAGGATGTTTTTCTATATACGATCTTATGAATCAGCTTTTCCTATCTCCTGTATTCTTACCCATTTTCTTGTTAACCTCACCTCTATTCATAGTGAAGTGTAGATATTTGGTAAATTTTTATTTCTAAAAAAATAAATTCACATCAATTTTGTTTTATAATAAAAATATTATAACATACTTACAATATGCTCATATATCACTGATTTTCTCAAATTGAATGTTTTATTATAGAAATAAAAGACAAGTCAAACTTAAATCCACGAATTTAAACACAATACTTAAACTAATTAAAATATTCTTATATCAACTCATTAGTTAACCGGAACTTTGTTCACGATCCTTAAAATAAAAGCAATTTAATTTACTTTACTTCTAAATAATTTTGAATTCTCTGCCTTTATTTGTGTTTTGTATAAATACATTGAATTTCAAAATAAAGATACCAGTCTTGAAAATGTCGCGAAAGCGATGAAACCGGTCAATGGATGTTCCAAATTTGTGTATTAAAGTATCACTCGTCTTTTGTTTCTAAAATAAATAACAATGAACTTCCATCAAGAATTCACAGCAAACTTACATGTGTCAACTTGAATAGTTTGACTAGATAGGAAAAAAGTGTCTGAAGCATGCATACATATATGGAAACTGTATATGTATATAAAGTGTTTAAATAAATAAATCAGAAGATAAAGTATAAAGACAAAATCTTATTAATAACTCTGTTTTTGCTTGTTTGTGGATACAACCTTTTGGTAAATAATTTATGTGACCTAATGAATTTCTCCACCTTTCTCATTTGGCAGGAGCTGATTACGACGCTGTACATCGGTTTCCTGGGGCTAATCTTCGCTTCGTTTCTGGTTTACTTGGCCGAGAAGGATGTCAAGGATAGCAAATTCTCCAATTTCGCTCAAGCACTCTGGTGGGGCGTGGTAAGTTACAAACTAATTTATTTATATACACTCGATTAGACTGTTCACTTACAGAAAAAATGGGTTAGAGTTGACATAATAATAATTCTAATCAGGGCCTATATTAAATGGAAAAAAATACAATCGTCATATAAGTAAAATTAAGTTTTCTGTGTGAAAAATAAAATATGCATACAATCTGTTGTTCCATACATGTTGAATTACAGGTTACCAACGATGATAATTTTTCATAAAAACATACACATTTTCGTAAATAAATTTAAATTTCACCTTATAGACAGACAGTCGAAATTACTTTGTTAGCATCTCATTAAAATCGAGGCTCATTTTCGCTTGTTTTGTCCTTGAACAACAAAAATAATATTAGATATATTTTATCACATTGATTGTGGTTTGATGATTCGATATAGATCGAACATAGGTTCGGTTATATGAAGAATACAGTTCTATGCGTGAAATAGAACCAGAACCCTGAAAGAGTGCTTTCAAATCCATTGCCATTCTCAGGTATATTAGTCCACCTTGGAGTGTAGTGGTTGTAAAGTTTGCTTATCATGCTTGAGGTCCCCGGATTCGATCTCCAGCAGTGTGGACGCGAAACATTTTCAAAGCAGGTTTTACACCGCAATTATTCACTATTGACTGGTGAAGCGTAAGGCTGATCTCCTTACCTTGTGAGTAACGAAATTGATCCAGATATGCTGCCACTGGAGCACCAACGTAGTGCCATATGAACCACTGGAATAGAGAAATTATGATCGAAGTGATTTATTAGTAGCATTTTAAAAATGAAATAGATACTAAGTATTTTTATTTTATTTTTATTTATTCATACAAACACATAAATATTACAAAAAATACAATAATAACGTATCCCAAACTCTATGAGGCAATAAATATATTATACACATAACAAAGAAAAACTAAATAATATAAATTTACATACTCTTTTCTTCTCTAATGTTTGTTTGTGATGAAAAGGATCATATGTTTTTTTTTAAATAAAAGACATGTCTTCCTTCATCATACATTTAAAAAGGAATATTAAAATATAAAGTAAAAGAATTTATAATTTTTTGTTTATGGGTTTTTGTTTTTATTCTAAAACAATTATTTATTTTTAATTTTTGAAAAAACATTTTGTTGTTCCGCCTGTAATAAGATGATAATTTACACAATGTATTATGATGGGTCTTTTTTATTTATGACAAAAGGAAAAATACGTAAATAAAATAATTTAATTATGACAAGTATTTAAGTTATTTGGCGTAAGTATAGCCTGTGAGCTCGCCAATACATGACAGATGACATTAACATAACCATAGAAAAACATAGCATTTGAGCTCTCAGAAGTAAAGCAACGTGAATGCAGCAATGCTTGAACTACATGTCAATAATATTCTAAAAATAAATAATATTATTTGGCCATACGGAACTTTAAAGCACACCTTGGTTTAATTACTAATAGTATTTTATCGGTTAGGTAGGTGTATTTAAAAAAAATGTTGCGTACCTGAAAAAAGCACAAATAATTATGTTTTTGTAAATGATGTCAGTAGAGAGTGGCTATGTGACGTTTTGACATTTTTTATAAGAAATTCATGGCGTAGCCGTTTTTGTTGATTGACGTTAGCAGACGCTACCCAGGGGCGACTTTGTGACGTGAGAAATTATTTAAAAAAAGAGATTCATGGCGTAGCCGAAATATTGTAATTAAAACGAGGATGTTTTTGTTGATTGACGTTAGCAGGCGCTACCCGGGGGCGACTTTGTGACGTGAGAAATTATTTAAAAAAAGAGATTTATGGCGTAGCCGAAATATTGTAATTAAAACGAGGATGTTTTTGTTGATTGACGTTAGCAGGCGCTACCCAGGGGCGACTTCATGACGTGATGAAATTATTAATTTAATTTTTTTTTTTCATTTTACATAGCGTAGCCGAGATAAAAAATTGCGTGGTGTTTCGAAATTTAACCGTGTAGGTAGCCGCCTAGTTACAATATTATTTTTGTATTTGTATAACTCCTGTTTTATAATGTTTATTTATTTATCGCTATAAGAATCAAACTAAAGATAGTTTTTACTTTTAATCGCTATCCGTTATTTGAATTATGTTTGTAACACTCAGTAATATTTATTTTTCAAGTATTCAATGTTATTTTTGCATTTTAATTAATATTGTTAATGTAAAGCGTATTTTTATTTATTCGAATTTACTAGACTGTTTTTATTACAAAAAATAATAATGCATATTTCTCTATGTATTTTTCTGTTATAAACAATCTATTAAAATAATACACATCAAATTTCCATTGTCTGTTGATTTTATTTGCAATCTTCTTTTTTTTTCGATGGTTAAAACTCTAGGAAATTCAAAGACAATAAAATTTTTACTGTCATATATTGGCGAGCTCACACGCTATACATAGCCCAGTTATTTTTTTTAAAACAAAGTTATGCAATCTTAATTAGAAATTAAAAATACATCTGAAAAATAAAATTCACTTAACGGATTTTGCAGGCGCAACGACAATTTTATATTTTGAAGATATTGTTAGGGAAAAACGGGGTGGCATGGTATGGTGTTCGGCTACCGATTTTTGTTTTAAAAAAATAACAATCGTATCGATGATCTATTTGCGCCATGCATTAGTGTATTTGTGAGGGTCATAGTATATTGATCGATGACATACAGACGTGCAATGATTTCACCTGAAATATAGATCAACGACTGATGAAACAAGTCATCATTTCATATTGAATACAATACATTATTTTCAGCAAGAGTAGCAGTATTTCAGATAAAATGCCCATCTTCATAAGAGTTTTGCGTTCAACGTTCTACAGTGCATTCACGTTATGGAGACATAAGTAATAAAGGATTGTGGCTAATAAGAAATCAGTCAGTGGTAACGCCCAGTCAGCCCATGCAAGTCAACCCAGTCATGCAGCAAATCAGTCCTAGCATGTAGTCTAAGTGAATCCACTTCAACTTATCATCGCTGGCACACTCGCGCGACATAATTCAATTCATTATTTATTTGCCATGTAATAAATAAACGCACCAAACATCAACCTCGTGTCTTCTGTTAATCTCCAATTGGGGTAGGAGCTCCACAGCCCTCAAGAATATAAATCCAACATCTTTGATAGTGATTTATTCATTGTCAAATATTGCAATTCTGTTTATACTTACGTAGAATTAAGTTGTTGTATGTTGTGGAGCTCCTACCCCAGTAAGAGATTGACAGAAGACACTAGGTTGCTTTTAAATGCGTATTTATTACATGGCAAAAAATAATGCATAGTGTCGCTTGAGTGTTACGGCGATGAGGGGTCGAACTGGCTGCTCTTGGACTATATGCTGTTCGGGTTGCCTATTCGAGTTGCCTGTTTGGGCTAACTAGTTAGACTGATCGGGCATTGCCTTCACGTCTCCGTGGTAGGAACTACGTTAATGTACTCCGGGATTTTGCTCTCGTCGTTATGTGTAATACTGTTAGACTTGCATAATATGTTGTATTGGATTCAATAGAAAACGCAGACTAGTTTTATCGGTTATCGCACTATATTTAAGGTGAAATTATTTACCAAGTGTGTGTCGTCGATCAATGGACTATGAACCCTACACTTCTCAATTGCACCCACCTTCGAGAGTGAAAAGTTTTCTGGAGCTAATTAAAATGTTTAAACCTACCATCTGTTACGCATCTTACACAGCTACTAAAAGTATTATTTCAAAAATGCCATATCCTATTTTGGAGTTTAAACTTACATTTCAAATAAGTTTTAAAAGAGTAATTAAAAGGCACACTGAACCTCATGTTTAGTAACTTTTTTAAAAGTTATCTATTGTAATATAAAAGATGAATCTTGGCCCCGATTACAGTGGAAAGTAATCTTCAACTGTCAATTTTTTTGGACCGACTTCGTTACTGACGAAAACATTTAAATTTTTTTGACAAATATTTGCATTATCTTACAGAAAATTAGTTAGAAAAAATATATTAACATTGTTTATTTATTGTAACCAATCGACAGGTTATAAAATAAACCATTATGGATGGGTATATAAACAGTTAATTAATTTCAGATTTAAAAAGTATGTTTAAAACAACATAAGCTACAACAACATATTATCTTTTCTCTTTACAAAATTAATTTATCAAATATTTTTGTTTACCATATATTATATTATCAACTTATATATACTTACTGTAAACGAATTTTGATTTTTTTTTTTTTAAATTAATTTGTTAAAACCTTTTTTTTGTTTAAATTCTTTACAAATTATTTACAATTTGCTTTTTAATTCTAACATTTTTCTTAAATCCATTTTTTTATTTTATTTTTTACTATGCAAAGTTACACTTTTTATTTTGTATTGCGGCTTGCTTTTTTTGTTTCTACATGTATACAAAAAAAGTGTTGTTTATTTTTATAATTAATATTTTCTATGTTTGTACTTACCTGTATAATTTTTGTAAATGCTCCTCGGGCGTATTGTAAAATAAAATAAATAAATAAAAATTGTAAACAATGAGGAAGTTCAGTGGTTTTTTTCAATTGTTTTATTCGTTAATAGACTGTTAAACTAAGTCAATTTTTTTTTTTAATTTTTACATATCGTATTATCGGCGCTACGATTTTTCAAAGTTTTGTATTTCTGAAATAACTCCGCGTGTGACGTCAGAGGTTCATTTCCGCTTATTCCCATTCAGTTCTTCCTATTGGTCCAGAAGCGACAAGCAGACCGGAAATCTTCCATAGCTTTCAGATCATAGGTTAATTCACATGAACCAGTGACGTCATTTAAAGTAGTGCGTTTTTATCAAAATATTTTTTATTGTTTTTTCTGTACATTTTCAAGAAATTTTGCACTACAATTTAATGCTCTAATTTTTACCCCGCGTAAGAAAACTTTTTTTGTATCCAATTTCTCGTAGGGCTGAAGTTCCTCATTGATATTATTATTATCTCAGAGAGGCAAAAATTTGCCCTATCTGTAAGATAAATGTTTCGAAAAGTGAGCTTATTATTTATCTTTCGTATAACTCTTTTTGCTGTTGGAATACATCAGGCGAGCTGTCTTTAGATCCTTCATTTTACTTTATAGACAAAAGAAAGTAATTCTATTAACTTCCTAATATAATGGAGGTCCTGATGCACTTTAACGAATTTGTTAATATTAAGAAAAACGTTATTGCTACAAACACGGCACACGAGCTAATTTTAAAAATTAAACAAAAACTGGGTAGGAGTAATATTATATAAGAATAATATATATTAATATCAGGAAAATTCAATTTTCTTCCTTTTTTTCAATTAGCCATCCATTCTAGACTGCCTCGACGTCTCTTAATTTTTACTAGGGCTTGTACTGCCCCGCAGTAGGTCTTCAACCCCCTCAAGGGGGGCGTTATCACCCACTTTGAGAAATACTGGTCTAAATGGACTCTCGTATTTTATTGGTAAAATGATACGAAAATGGAACTAAACAAAATGATAATAATTAAAGATATACTCGCGCTTTATACAAGTGCTCTGACAAGAATTGTCGGCCATTAAGAATGGACCAGTGAGAAATATCAAAATACTGAATAAAATCCCAGGGAATCGAATTAAATTTTCATTCAAACCAAGAAAGGAGCACAATCAGGAAGAGGATGAAATTTATTGTCCCCTGGGTCGATGAAAACATGGCGACTTAAACTATGAGGATCTCATTACAAAGTGCTTTTCGAAATTACTCGGAAATACGAATACCAGGTACATGTTTTACAAACGTCTTATTC
Source organism: Micrasema longulum (assembly GCF_059751315.1). Lineage (NCBI taxonomy): Eukaryota > Metazoa > Arthropoda > Insecta > Trichoptera > Brachycentridae > Micrasema > Micrasema longulum. The sequence continues at coordinate 54,609 of NW_028277998.1, forward strand.
TAAACTAAATTAAAATGTTTTTAAATTCATAAGTGAAATTTTAATACAATGTTTATTGGTAATAAATATAATATAGAATAAGTGAGTTTGTTACGTTTCGATGTGGTCAGTTTAAATTAACAAAAAAAATATTCATGTTTGAAAAAATAATTCAACTTAATTTTTAATTAAGTTGAATTAAGTTGAATTATTAAATTGAATATTTGTAAATATAGATTTATATAAAATAGAATTTATAACTAAGTAATATTCTCATGGATGTTTATATGTGTATATGTATGTTCATATGTATGTATGTGTATATATGTGTATATATGTATGTATGGATATGTATGTGTGCATGTAGGGGTTTTTATATATGTATGGATATGGATGAGGATGTGATATAGATATTGAATTAGATATAGATATAGATTAAGATATAGATATGGATATGTTAATAAATAATGTTTATAATAAAATGCTTTGTGCTTATTAAATATGTACACACTTTTGTTTTAAATTTTGGTACTTCAGTTCTGTTATCATTCACTTATTTTTTGCTTTTTTTTACATCTTTCCAAATATTTTTTTTAAAGCATAAATTACATGTACTTTTTTCGCTCCTTATATTTAAGATAGTAGTAAATATTATTATACAGCTATGTAGGACTATCATATTATAAATTGTAAAGGATCTTTACCGACAAGCCATATTCATTGGCTTGGTGAGTCCTGTAAAAAAAAATGTTTTACAAATTACTAAAATGTATGTAAATAATAAATAAATAAATAAATAAAATTAAAAAAAAATAAAAATAATTAACAATTATGTTTAAACCAAAAGTGTTGACATATCCAAATATTATAATACCAGACAACAACAACACTAGCATGAAAAAAGCAAGGACAAAGTAGGACAGTTGAAAATACTATACGACGAACTTAAACACTACAGTACACCTGACTACTTTACTACAAATAAAAGAAAAAACAATATCAATAAACTATATATATGACTATACTAGTAGATGTATATATATGACTACACTAAAAGATTTAAGTTTGTAAGTGAAAATTCTTGATGGAAGTTCATTGTAATTTATTATATAAATAAAACACGAGTGATACTTTAATCCACAAATTTGGAATATCCAGTGACCGGTTTCATCGCTTTCGCGACATCTTCGAGACTGGTATATTTATTAAAAAGTTAAATGTATTTATACAGAACAGAGGTAAGGATACATAATTCAAAGTTATATGTAAGTAAATTAAATAAAGTTATTTTTATCTTAAGGATCATTATCGACAAATTTTCTATGGGTTAACAAATGAATGGATATAATGTTATTTTAATGAGTTTAAGTATTTTATTTTATTGTTGGTGTCCCATCCTTCGTAAGTGTGGTTTTGTAATGATTTCTGAAAAACAAGGGGTAAAAAGTCATTAGTAAAATTATATTACAATGGGTAAAGTAATGGAGAATGCACATGTGTTATCTGTTCATTAAGTAATTCTACGTCGGGTTTATTTTTTAATCTATTAATTTCGAGAATTTCTAATTTGTCAAGTTTATGGCCTTTGGGTGCAATATGAATTATTTTTACATTATTTTTTAATTTTTTATTTTTTAATTCGAAGGAATGTTTGTTTTCTATATGGAATGTTTGTTTTATGTATCCTTACCTCTGTTCTGTATAAATACATTTAACTTTTTAATAAATATACCAGTCTCGAAGATGTCGCGAAAGCGATGAAACCGGTCACTGGATATTCCAAATTTGTGGATTAAAGTATCACTCGTGTTTTATTTATATAATATAAAACACTAAAAGATGACTATACTAATAGACAACACATACAAAACTTGTCTTGTATTTTTATATTACCATAACGGATTTTTATTAAAACTGTAAATAAATAAAATATTTCCAACTGATTAGAGGAAGTTTTTCTTGATTAGATATGTTTTTTTTATTAATCTATTTATTTAATGCTTTACCAGAATATATAAAATACATATATTTGAATTAACAATGTATTCGTTACCGGGAAAACACGCATCCAGATTTGCATTATTTTAATCCCAATTCCAATATTTTTTCATTTATAAAATCGTGAAATAAAACTAAATGTGGTTGATTCATTGGCCATATTAAAGTAAAACTCTTACTATTTCGAACATGACAAATTGCTATAATTTATTTGCTTACAAACCTTTATAATTTATATGTTGATTTAATTACGTCAATAAGTGGATTTTATCGCAACTTTTAACGTCTAACGATACGATGAAAACGACCATGTTGAAACTAATAAGAAAGCTGAATATTGGTCTGAATGCAAAGAAAGATTTGATTAAGAAGTAACTATAATTGAAATGTCAAAGTGCCTCGGTATCAAATAAATATTAATAAAATAATTTAGGTTAAGCTTTACAAACAGCTTCAAGCTTTTATATAAAAAAACAATAATATTTTATATTTTTGAGGCGATTGTTGTTTTGTTTAAATACGTTAAAAACACCATAATATTTTATTTGTGTTCCTAATAAGAGTGCTAGAAATAGAATGTTTTAATTATTATTACTTAACGTTATTAAATATTTGGATATAACCAAGTAAATGTTTGACCACACAGTTGATGCTTTAAATATAAATTATTATTATTTTATTTATAAATACACCTTTTTTTATTTTTTTAAATATTATTTATTATTTCAATTCTATTGTTTTATTACAACAAACATAAGAGGTAAAACAGAGTATTAAAAAAATAAAGCATAGTTAAATTTTAATTTTTGAAAAAATTGTTTTATATAAAATATCACATAATGTAAATAATATCATAATTTCTGCCCAACATGGCTTCATGTCGTCAAAATCGACTCTCTCTAACTTAATTTTATATGAAGACTATATTTCTAAATCGTTTTTATTGCAGAAGCAAGTTGATTCTGTATATACAGATTTCAGTAAGGCATTTGATAAGGTGGATTATAAGATTCTCATACAAAAATTATCAATGTTTGGTGTAAGTGGTCCAATGCTGTGTTGGTTTAAAAAATATTTGACCGAGAGAACACTTACAGTGAAAATTTGTGATACTTTGTCAAATCCTTTTCTTGCTACTAGCGGGGTTCCACAGGGATCGCACCTGGGCTCATTATTGTTTTTAATATTTATAAATGATATAGTTGACACATTTGAAAGAGTCGAAGTATTATTGTTTGCAGATGACATGAAGATTTTTAGGACTATTAACAATTTTGATGATTGTGCTATATTGCAAAATAATTTAGATAAGTTATCTGTATGGTGTTCTATTAACAACCTTCAATTGCATATAAAAAAATGCCATATCATGAGATTTTTCAGGATAAAAAATCATATTTTATTTGACTACTCAATTGGTAACACTGCATTGGATTCAGTTACTGAGATGCGGAATTTGGGTGTGATTTTTGATCAGAAATTGTCTTTTATCAGTCACATTAATGATATTAGTAGTAGATCTTTGAAGTCGCTTGGGTTTATTTTGCGCATCACTAAGGACTTAAAAATATAAACACTTCAAAAATTTTATACACCTCCTTGGTGAGAAGCATTTTGGAGTATAATTCTACAATATGGAGCTCTTATTATGCCTCTCACCAAATTACCATAGAAAGAGTTCAGAATAAGTTTTTGAGATATGTTAATTTTAAATTAGGAATACGTAATGAATTTCGTAACTATGATTATTTATTAAATATATTAAATTTGATTAAATTAAGGGACAGGAGAACTATTAATGATTTATTAGTTATATTTAAAATCGTTAATTCAGTATTGGACAGCCCTGAAATTTTGGCCCTCATCGGTTTTAAAGTACCAGTTAGAGTGACTAGGCTAGTTCAACTTTATCACTGCAACAATCATATCTCAATATATTCTAGCAATTCAGTACTGAATCGTATACATGCGCTGGGTAATAAGACAATGAAATAAGGCAATGAAATACAGATTAATAGTAAAAACAGTAAACAAAAAAATCCCACAAAAGCATGGCCTATTCGTGGGTATACAATAAAATATTAATGAATTTTTGCTCCTATAATAAATAATGGACAATTATAATATTTTTGTGTATGTTACATATGTTAATAAAGAGAAAATAAAATGTTATGTAAAAGATTACATGGTATATTTTTAATAGTAATTAAAAAAGGAAATAAAAATATATTTTAAAAAAACATAAAAATATTCCTTAAAGAGCAACAAAATATATCACAGAAAAAAGAGTTCATATCTTTAGTTTGAATCCAGGATAGTGCGTGTTTTTTAAAAGAAGGAAAATTTTGAAAGTTTGGAATTAGATACTATTTTTTTTTTCATTTTAACGCCTTTACACCTGCTCTTTGCTTAAAAAAACTGAATTGAGCCAAAAGTAGAAACATTTCAAATTGAGATTGCTTATTTAAAGATAAATTGAAATTATAAGCGGAATCGCAAAAAACACACCAACGTAATTTTTATACATTTTACTATCTTGTGTATATTTTACAGGGGCATTAAAAGAATATGTTTCACTTTATTTATTTTTTTATAGTGAGGAATTTAAATTTGATTTTTTTTTAGATTGTGAGTATTTATAAGGCTTTCCGGTACAATTTGTATTTGCGTTTGCATCATAATAGATCAACTGGCCCAATTACGGCTTGTCCACCACATACCGCACACCCCATTCGAGGACTTAAGTCTCCTTGCCTGAGCCCACATACTCGTACAAGGAAAAATTGCTCAATGTTAAACGAGAAAAGCTGCGCGAAAAGCTTTTTGTAACCTAGAAGCTTTGGCATATTTGTCCTGAAAGGATTACTATCCTGGATTCTAACTAAAGAAATTAACACTTTTTTTTCTGTGATATATTTTGTTGCCCTTTAAAAATAAGGAATATTTTTGTATTTTACAATATTTTTTGTTTCCTTTTTTAATTACTGTAAAATAAAAAAGTACCTTCTAATATTTAAAAAAAAAAAAATTTTCTCTTTTAATATTATACCTGTCTATTTATTATAGGAGCAAAAATTCAAAAATATTTCTTATATACCCACAGGCCATGCCTTTGTGGGATTTTTTTGTTGACTATTTTTACTGTTAATATTAATTTCAATGCTATGTTATTATGCTTTATTTTTTTGATTCTCTGGTTTACCTCTAAAGCATATTGTAAAAAAACCAAAAAATAAAATTAAAAAGAAAGTTATCCAGAAGTACCTACATGGTATGTACTAACTTAGATTGACGAAAAAAGGTAAATATTTTTTTTCACTGACTGTTTAAATTGATTGGACATACTGAATTCTCCCAAATGGTTACACAATTTAAAAAAAAAACTTTGAAATAATTTTTGGAAGCCACCAAGTGCGTATATTATTATGGCTCAATAACAGTTGTAAAATACGGCACTTAATGCCTAGCCCTAAAGGAAATCGCGTTTACTCATTGTAATCTCACCAAAAATCAAAACCCGGAACTCTCTGTGGGTGGAGAAAGCATTTTAGCCATTACTTTTATAAACAGCATAATGATTTATCAATGATATATTATTTAACATTTATTTCGCTTGTATAAATGAAGTGAACTGAGCTAACTTGAAGGTACACACAATGCTGATATTATAACAAAATTTTCAAAAAACATAGAAAAATGAAATGACATGTTCAGCTTGGCAAAAAAATATTTTAAAAAGAACTTAGACTTTAACAATAAAAAATAAATAAACTACCTTGTACGTTTTATATTTCCTTACTTTAAATAACATGCTGGCACCTACATCTCTTGTGAAATGAGGTTAAAATAATGGATATAAAATTTTTGTAAATTTTTAGAAACGGCTCCCATTAGTAGTGAATATTCCCATAGCTTTGCATGTGTTACGCGCATTTCCGGCAGACGCCACGCCATGTGGTTTTAGTAGTTGGACGCCGATGTTAGAGACGATTTGGAGTCACGTTGTTTAGCTCACAACTGTGAACAAAATTGTATAGTACAGCTTTGACAAATCTCAAATTAAAAGGACGAAAACCTTTTTTAACATCATCCTGCATCCACATTTAAAATATAAAATTACAGAATATTGAAACCAAATATTGGTTGGAAAATGCTTCTTCGAAAATGAAAATAATTGGTCTGACTTTTATCTTAAAAACGTAGTTCCCTATTTTTTTCCTGGATATGGCACAATGATTTTTTACACACTAAAGATATTTTTCATTGGCGTGTCTCTATAGTTTTGCTTTTTTGATAAATTGTTTCTTATGAAAGCTAGGACCACCCACAAAATTGCACAGTTTTATTTGCCGGAAAGCGCGGTATACAAATGTGATAAAAATTGATAGTATTAATGTGATTATATTTGCACATTGGTGAATATTTCCGTGCTAGCAGACGAACCCAAACAAACACATTTATGTCGTGTTTTTTGACATTCTTATTTTTAAGTTTATTTTTGCGTGATATTATTCTACGTCGAATTTCTAATTTCATAATGATTATGCTAATTTACACGCACAACTAATAAAAACCTTTGTGACTGAAATTCCCATATGGTGCACAGAGGGAGGGATTCGGGATAATAACGAAGCCTGAATTATTTATTAGCTTCCTTAATTTGGTCATCATGATACGTGATATATTGCATTACCTCCAAAATGTGGCAATACAAATCCACAAAGTTTGTACCGATCGAAACAAAATGCGTTCATTACGGATTGAAATATCTGTACAATTATATTTTCACTTCATTCAATAATAAGTAAGAAAACGTGTTATTGAATATTTCAAAAAATATTTTACCTAAGAAAGTACGTGAAATGCTTAAAATAATTTTTGTTTTAATGTATTCATTTTCATAACATAACAATAAAAAGTTTTGTACTTAGAGCTAATCTGTTGAACAAAATGGATTTTTTACCCTTGAAAACAAACGCACTTTATCTGAATTTTGCTATTTATATAAATAATTAAATAATAAAGTAGACTCTTTTAACCCACTCTCCAAAATTAATCTTAATGTCCCCTTTCGCATGACAAGAAATAAGTACTTATTCCATCTGCCAGTCTGTAGCACTAACTATGCATAACACTCTTTCTTCTATCATTCTCGCTCAAACTATAATGCTTTTTTTTCCATCTATTGATATATTTAAGATGCCCCTTAGTTTATTTAAAAATACATTAATACTCATTTTTTTGGCTGCGATTAGCTCCCGTTTGCTATTTAATGATATTCACGCTTACACACACCTAAACACTTACTCCCACACAAATACACACAAACACACCTCTACACTTACTTTCATACAAATACATACAAACACACCCTTTTGTTTACCACAACTTAATATGTATGATTTTTATTTCGAAACTTCGCTGGTCTGTCTTTAAATCGTATCTCTTTTATGTTATTATATCATTGTGAACTGTTTGTTTATGTAAAATAAAAAAAATAATAAACAAAATGCTTAGAAAAAGAACATGTTATTAACAATTCGTGACAATCATATTAATGGAACATTCATGTACAGTCGTATTTACACATAAACATGCAACCACCATGCATTGTAAAAAAAAGAATAAATTACTGTCTATTTTTCGCACACTCTCGTTTTTTAGATGAACCTCATAGCACAGTTTTCGCCAAAACGATTATTTTTTTTTAATTTTACAAATTACACATGTTATTTACGATTCTAAAAGACGGTTTCGATTTCTGGGAAGGAAACATGAAATATTTATTGGAAAGGCGCTTCTACCTTGCAATACTTTATATTCTTGGACAGGAACCTAAAACATAAGGCTGCTCACCTTACATTCATTTAACAGATGATCGATATACGCTGGATTTAGAGAACCAATACGGCTTGGTGGTGGATATAAGTATGATGATGATAATATTTTCATGTTTATGTGTTTCAACCCAAGATTATATAATTTTATTATTTAAGTGGATTTTCAAAAATCAAAACATTATTCAAATGGTTTAAAGCAACACACAATCATATATAATTTATTTACACTGACAAATTAAGTTCTACAAATAAAATTTCTAGAAACAATAAGAAAATAAGTGTAAATAAATGTAGTATTGTTTTTGATAATTATTATTTTAGGAATATTTTTAACAGTTCGTGAGACCGCAATGCAGCCCAAAACGTCTGCAATGGGTAATTTAACACATAGCATAACAATCCTATTGAAGACTATTTTATTTTATTTTTACAATACGCACGTTTTGAATTTTAGTTGGAAATGTATGAGTTATTAAAATAAATTAATGGAATTTACTTGAATTGCATTGAATATAACTTTGTAGGTAGTAAAAATAGATGCTACATTAAGAACTTGTATTGCGATATAAACGGGCTCAACATTATTTTCATAATACGAAAGCGTTTATAAAAATAATTAAAAAGTTAAAAGTTTGTAATAGGTTCAAACTAATACAAATGTGGAAATGGTATTTTTTCTGATTGGAAATAAAACAAAACAATTTAAGAGATTTTTGTAATATGTACGTTAGTCATTCCATTTCATAATACCGCGGAGATGGAAAACAAGGAATATTGATGTCTTGGCATTTACCGGGTGATCATTTACTGTTTTGTAAACGTCCATTGTCCTTCAATTGTTACAAATGTGAATTTTTGTGAAGTTAACGAAACCTTTATTGATGAGAGTGAGATTTATCTCACTGAACTATTTCACCTACTGGGCAACGCTTTAAAAACATTGTTTTAATTTAAATACTTCTTCTTGGATCATTTAGTTCAATCAACTATATTTTGAGTTTGTATAAATGTCTGTAGACAAAAATTGGATTTTCTAACCTAAAGATTATTATATTACAACTCATTATACTGTAGATATGAAATATGTACAACCAAAAAATAATTCATTATTTCAATTCATTTGATTCCATAAAAAGGATATTAACTAAAATATTTTAGCAATACGTTTTTTTTAAAACGATTCTTGTAGGCAATATTTATCTCGGAATTTGAGAAAAAATATCACAAAATTTGTGCAGTTTTGAATACTCATATTTCTTTTAAAAAACAGACTACAACGGCAGCAAAATGAATCATTCTTAATTTATTTAAAATATATTTTTCTTTGCATTTTTCAATAGATATTAGTTACAAACACAAAATACACTACAGAATCAGGACACAAAGTCATGCCCTGTGTGTGGGTCGACATTTTCTTTAAATTTCAATAAAAGCTACTGGAAATATACTATAGATATAAAAAATAAGAGCCAAAATAAATACATTTTTTATGTCAACAAAAATTAGAAAATTAAAATAAAAGTAAACGAGTATGTTATCAATAAAAAAATTAGCCTTTTAAATCTAATTTTCATCCTTTCCAACTTTAATTAAAATTTAAACATAAATAAATTAAAATAATTAAATCTCACTGCAGTTCAGCAACAGTTTCGGAGTTATGAAAAATGAGTGTCTTTGCCCGAGTCTGGATTTACATTAAACTTAGTGCAGAAAGAACTCTTTTAAAAAAACTAAACAATTCAATGTAACTTGACTTTTTTAATAAGAATCTATTAAGTTATAAATTGGCCGCTGATGTAACTGTAGACATATAACTAAAACTTTTTTTTAAATGTTATAAATGCGGACACAATACAAAAATATCAGAACAATATCACATACAAAATACCAAAACGAGACAAGTCCTATCTAGACTAAAAAATCAGGGACTGAAATTATTCTATAAACTACCAGACAAAACTAAACAAATGACTCAGACAACCTTTACAAAAGATGTTAAAGTTATTATTATTAACAATATTGAATGAATTAAAAAATAACCATTTATTTCTTAAATGAATGTAATCCATACGGGTTTATAAATTTATTTCAAATTTATTTTTTTTTCTACAACTTTCATATTCAATTTATTTATCTTTAAATTATTTAACAAATTTTTCCAAAACATTTTCGCATTTATTAATTTTGTACGGTTTAATGTATTATTTGAGTTTAATGTACCTAAGTTTAGTATAAATTTCAAAAGACGTAATCTGCTGGTCAAAAAGTAATTATATTGTAATTATGTAAAACTTTAAAGTACTCGTATCTATAGTTTTACCCAAACGCACCTTAAAAAATATTTTATCTCTCTAAAGTTTATTTACTCTTTGGTAAAAATGGCCTTTTAATATCTAACTCGTGAGATTGCCTTACTTTTTACCAGACTACAGCCTTTGTACACTTGAAACACCGTATCTCGTACCAGTTGTTCTAATTAAACACTGACTTCTGACAGAGTTAGGAACCAGTTAGAAGCATTTTCCACTGAGATTCTCGTCGTCGTTTGTAAAGTCACGCTTTGTTAGAGTGTCAACCCCTTTATTCTGAGGTAAGCTTTGCTTTTCAGAAGTGAAATCTTTTCGACAAAAAACCAGCGTCTTTATCAAAACTACAAACATTTAATTTCTAAAACTCATTATCCAGGGTGTTCTTTAAACCCTGTCAGATCCAAAACCACGATGATCAGAATGGGCAAGAAGACATATTAGCATATTAGTATTTAGAACAAAGAAAATTTTTAAAAATAAAATATTTAACGAAACAAATGGTTGAAATATTTCTGATATCACGTTTACCTATGAATTATGTCTGTTAACTCTTGTGTGGCTGTGATGTCACACTAGTCGACATAGGATACAAGACTTTATATATCTCTCTTTATTTAAATGATGATTTCGTATTTTTTGTAATCTTCAAATGGACACTTTCACACCGGATTTAGAAAGTAAAATTTGTATAACTATGCTGGATGTTAATACAAAAAATATTTATCCTTGCTACGTGAAGAATGAATGTCCGCTAATTCAGCAACACATCTGTATAGGAGAGAGCGCGAAGATAGAACTCATAACAAGGAAGACAGAGACGGTGTGGTGTAAAACAGATTCAGTCTTCAATTGGTTGTTGACAGTGAGGGGAGACGCATAATATGAGCGGCGTATTTATGATTTTTAATTTATTTTGCTATAATAGGGCTAAATTATGTGCTTATTTGCATAAATCATGAAGAAAAAATTATTAAAGAGTATGTCTCTATGTTTTTTTTTCAAATGTCGAAACTTTAGAATATTCCGTCTTTTACTAGTGGTAACACGATGTTACTTCACCGCGCGTAAAAGGGATTATTTACCACAGTCTTTTATGAGTTAATAAAATAAATCTTAGTAGGTTTCTCTGAACAATATATAAAAAAATATTTAAAAATATGATTATACCTACGCAATTTATAACAAACGTTCAGTTTTCTAAAGATTTGTTGAACTGACTTGCTGAATACTGGTGCAAAATTTAAAGATAAGGAAAGTATGCATGTATATCCCCTTTATATTAAAACGTTTTCTTCTCTGAATAAGAAACGTTTTTCGTTCAAGTACGTTTTTATATCCGAGGTTCTTTTTTGTGCCTTTAACTTATTTTCCTGTAAGTGGTCGTTTTAAAGGAAAAACTTTCAACCACAGGTTTATACTTTCAAGATAGACTGAAATCGGGTGAAATTAGGTAATTTAAAACGTAGATTTACCCACGGTTCGAATTTGAATAATGTAATAATCTGCAGACAGCGGACACTCCATAAAAATATTCATTTTTTTACACTGGTATTTCTTTTGTTTGATTCTCATAGTGCATAAAACTCTGCACTAGTAGAAAACTTCCTGAGATTCTCATTTTCCTGAAAAAAGGATTAAGATATAAGATAGCACAGAGAATTTTGATTGTTTAAACTTCAATAAAACTCGTATTATTTGGGTTGACATCATTCATTTATGTGTCCGAGAACCAGAATCCTGGAGGTGTATTTTTGACTCGATGGCTGCTTTCCATGCTTGATGTTCTTGGTCCGACGATTCCTGGGAAGGCCGACAGGAAATATTTGTTTGTAAGGTGTTTTTCTTTGGCTAAATTCTTTCATTTATTTATCATTGTCACTACCATTGTCACTGAACTCGCACCTGAAGCGTAAGACTGATCGCCTTGCCTTACTGTAATAGACGATCAAGATACGCTTAATATTTATTTATGAATGGTGTGCCCTATGGACCGCCTGCTGCGAATAAAGGTTTGATGATGATGATCATTCGTTTATCACAAATTTTATTTTAATTGATATATTAATACTATACACATTTACACATTTACACATTTTATATTAGTTTCACAATTTACCCGGATAAATTGAAAAATAACTACTGACTGGCCGAAACATGATCGTCAGCCGATACCAAAACCGAATTTCGGCCTTTATTCTATTTTGGCCAATACCGAAACTTATTTAAATAAATTAAAAATGCCCAAAATTAAGCGTTTTATTATGAAACCTAAAGAGTACATTCAATTAAGCGTTAAATAAAATTCACAATGGAATAAAAGACAAATTTAATGAGTAAATTTGTTTATTCTTACTGATTTTTGGTCTGTTGTGATTTTATTTCATTAGCATATACGGCAAATATGCCTTTTACAAAAAATATAATGTTAACATATTTGGTTTAATTAACAAACACAATACTTTTTCAAATTTTATATTTGAAGCACTAACTTTGTGGTTATTCCTTATAATAAAATAAATAAAACAACTTTATTTTTAACCACTAATTTTTTATATTTTTTTTCCACAGACCGGTTTAAAAGCAAACAAGCTTCTTCGTCAAGGTTTACGTAACTAATGGATAATTTACGATTTTATTTTTATCATGTCAACTGAATACTACACGTGGACCCAATAAATCAAGTTTTTTCTTTCCTATTTTTTCCTTACAAAGGGTGGTAATTTGATATCAATATTTTCGAAGCTAGACAGGAGAGGACTAAAAGAAATATTGTTTATTTGGGTATTAATTATTTTTTTCTTATTATGAATTGGTTTTTTTGACTTCTGAGATTTCTAAGTTGTCTAATTTTAATATTTTGTTTTCAACATGCAGTACTTTTAATTCAGTATCTTTATTGAGTTACGATTATTTTCTCTCAGATGGTTTGCAAATTCATAAAAATTATTATTATTTAGGCATCTTAAGTGTTCTTTTCCTCTAATATTAAAGTTTCTTTTAGTTTTTCTGATGTATTGTAACGGGTCAGTGTTTATAAGAGGTTGAAATAAATTATTTGGTCCCAGTTGGGCGACATTATAGAGGCAGGTTATCAAAAACCAATAAGCAAATTTTAAGATTTAGAAGAATAATGCAGATAACCAAATAAAGTACCTACAAACAACTTACCTTTCACCAGTTTCGCTCAATCAGCAAGAACATGAGAATTCTCCAAAAGAATAATATTATGTTGTATTAATTTAATTTTATGAACGGAATCAAAAACGTTATATATAAAATACCTTACTGTAAAATGGAACAAATATGACTTAAAGATCTGGATTTTATGATAAAAACAACTCGTTAGTGAAATACAAAATTTTAATAAAAGAAGCAATTCTCTACAAATGTGACAAGATTAGTTAATATAAAAAATCAGAATTCTGCCTAGCTAATATGAATAGATGGTTGACAATAAATTTATCTAAGAAGTAAATATTCTTAACAATAATAATGACAACTGAAATAGATTCTTGATTGTTTTCTTCTCGAGATGATATAAAATAATGTTGATTTTACAAAATAAAATCCGCAGATGGAGCTCGATATGCGACGTCTTCGGTTGATATATTTTTAACACATGGTTGGCTCAGTTGATGATTTCCCAGAAGATTGTTTGTCGACATTTTAATTCAGTAAATGATCGTCTGCTTCATTACATTTGTTAATTTGTGTCTCATGATCTTGAAGAAAACTTTAAAGTCTGACACCGACTTTTCCAGGTATTTACGAATAAACTTCGTAATAATTAGTGATCGATTCAAATCACGGAGTAAATATACTACATTGTAAAATCTTTATCAACGGACAAAGTAGATAAAAGGTGGAATAAATAAAAATAGAATAAGGTGGAAAAATGGAAAAAGATAGAAAACGGTAGAAAAAGGGAACTTGTATAAAATACAATCTCATTAGAATATGATATCTCTCTCTACAAGAATTTCGCTAATAAATTTAAAACAAATAGGCTTACGTTACGTTGAACGTTCCCTTTCTTGAAGGACTACATTTTTAAAATGTGCGGTCGCCTCTCTTTGAGTCCTTGTGCGACAGCTGGACTGTTCGTCCCGAGTTTTCAAATGGAAAAGGAATTTATTTCTAAAGCACGGATATCGTATGGATAAGTTACTACCGCGGCCGTCAGATGGCGCTAAATCAGGCAACATAGAATTATAATCCAGTATTAAAATGCTTTCAAAACGGGGTACGTTGAACTTGTTTTTTACAACGTTACAGTATATTGAATCGCAGTATTTGGTAATTAGTTGACATGATAAAAATAAAATAGGAAATAATTCATTAGTTACGTAAACTTTGACGAAGAAGCTTGTTTGCTTTGAAGCCGGTTGGTAAAAAAAAAAAAAAAAAAAATTAGTGGTTAAAATCAATGTTGTTTTATTTATTTTATTACAATACTTTTTACCCAAGATTAAGAAACAAAAATGTTAAGTTATACATATAATTTATATGTAACAGTTCTTCAATGTACGCTCTAGGAACATTAACTTATTAACTATAAAGGAATTACATAAATACAAACATGAAAGATCTTAGAACCACTAACTATAAATAGTCACCAAATCATAACATCAGTCTAGTTTTTATGTTTAGACAATGGCAATACAATCACCAATTATCTGAATGAACAACAATGCAATATCTCTAATTGTGCTAATTTTCTACTCGACTACAGCCGAACGTAATCCGACACATCCCGACCGCAGGTTTCGGCTTAGCCAAAGTTTCGTTAAATTTTAAGCTAAAAACGAATCCACGGCCGAAATTCGTTTTACTGGATAAAACTGCCCAAAACCGAAACCGAATTTTCGGCCGGTCACTACGAATAACTATGAATTTTTTCACTTCATTTACCATTTAAGAGATTTATTTTATTCTTGCATTAAATAAAAAAAACACTTTTCTGTATACTCAACTGATAAAACGTGTTTTTTTAATGTTAGAATTATTTTTTTGTGTTTGTAATAAATTTATGGTTTATTGAATTGTTTCAGATTACCCTATGTACCGTGGGATACGGTGATATGGTACCAGAAACGTGGCAAGGAAAGGTTATAGCTTCCTTCTGTGCTCTCCTAGGAATATCGTTCTTTGCTTTACCTGCGGTAAGTGTAATTAATTGATTTATTAATACAAAACGTACAAATAATAATCAGTATATAAATATGTAACTGACATAATTTTCTACAAGTTTATTTTATTCCTCAACTAAGGTAATGCTGCAACTGGCAAATGGCATGTATAGTGTATAAGTATCTATTCAGAAAAAAACACCTTGTATTATGAATATAATTATTTTGTATTGTTGTGTTTAACGGGAACTAACAAAACCATGTATGCAGTTTTTATCGAGTTTGATTACTAACCAGGGCCTCGATTATGATGGGAAGATAAATACGTCATACCTTCACCTTGACGAAATAGTCGAAGATAATTTTTTTCTAGCGATTACGAAGATACACTACAAATTCTCCACCTTCAAGTTTTGGCTAGGTACATCAGGGGCGAACCGTGTATAGAAGCGATTATGCGCAGCTTACCATTATATTTGACTTACCATAAAAATGTTGTATTGTAACTTTATTTACAGAAAAACAAATAAATAATTAACATTTATTTTAAATCATTTCCACCGTTTGTATTTTTATCCTTATATAAATATAAATCTTAATAAAGCGCGCCCAGCGCCTGCGGTGAGCCAAGAAACTAGCCGATTATTCCAGCTTATTTTTTTAAACAATTAAGTAAACTTTATGTATATTAAGTTAATTGATAATATATCTTTATTATTTAATATATCACAAAGTTACATCGTTCAAGTTGATTTCAGGGATGAGAGTTGTTGTATCGCACAGAACCACTGAAAAATATCAATTTACAGTATATATTAGTTACATTATATTATGGACCTTCGTTGTAGGCACAAATATGTGATATTTTTTATAGCTTACCTGTAAATAAAATCACCATTCGCCACTGAGGTACATCGATATGAAACAAGGGGTAGCGTACGTCACGGTTCACATATCTACGCACTGAAGTGACGTAGCTTTAGTATGACGTCATAGTTGAAGATAAAGTCTCCCGACCGACTACTGAGATACACTACCGTTCCCCGTACCATCAAGCTTTATTTTTTTATTAATGTTATAAGCTATCTCTATGTTGAACAATATCACTTTGAACATTAACATTCTCTGAGGGAGTTTTTTGTTACAAGATTCTCTTACTTTTTTAACGTATTATTCTTTGGATATTATGTATACTAATGTGTTTTTTTTAAATATACCTAATTTTACCTAATTATTTTAATTATTTCTATATGTATGAATTAAGATATTCCATTTTGTAATGTACATATATAGGAATAAAGATAAAGATAAAGATGATAAAGTTTTGATGTAAGTACATCGGTTTATACCGACGGGTCCAGAATCCCTCGATACGTTTATCTACGCATTGAAAGTTATAAAAAATTTGTTCCACCGGTCAATTTTTCCTTTAAATCGTTTTTAGTTTAGCACTTTTTTTCTTAAAAGCATATTCAAAATAAAAGAGAGAAATAAGTAAATTTTGAAGTCGAATTAAATTTTGACATAACTGTCAGTTTCCGAAACTAGTGGCTAGATGCAAAAAATAATGTCTATGGGGTTAGAAAGTTGCCACTATAAAAAAATAATTGGTTGTTCTATTTTTCCCATCTGTTTTACTATCTTTCGGAGTGTACGTATCGAAATGTTAAAGGAACCGGCTTTGTAGTCGCTCGGTACATAATTACAGACGATCGTTAAGCATATTATCTTGGCAAGTGTTTTTTGCTTGAGTTGGGATTTATTGAAGTTTATAATCGCTTTGAAGTAGGCACATTCTATCAAAGAAGCCTTTTTAAAATATAAATTAGAACAATTTTTAAGGTCAATAAAGTAAGGAACGCGGACTAATTTTTTCGGTCATTCATTGGTTCGATTCGGTCATATGATGTCGATTTGGCAAGTAGATGGATCATACCGAGGTAGATATAGATAGTACGGAAGTTAAGTATACCGTCTCGATATATACAGTTAAATTAAAGGTCATAAACGATATTTTTGGTCAAAATACGCAAAATGCTCACCTTGTTTTTTTTATAAATATACTCGTTCTGATGACAAGATAACTAAAAAAATCACAACTTTTTTCTTGACGATTCAATTACTGTCCTAATCTATTTTCCTTGGTAATTTTTTATTCAATTTTATTTCCGTTCCGAAACTTTCACGTTTGTAGTTTTTAATGTTTTAAACTTTTTTTCTACAAACATATTTTAAAACTTTAGTATTTTGATAATAAAGTTATAACCCGAAGTCAGATAATATTTGACAATATTTGAAAATGTTGAAACAAAGTTAATTTTATTTTCATATCTCTATATTAAAATCTCCCTAAAGTGGAATGTTGCATTTAAATTATTTATATTTCCGATGCATGATGGTAATTGAGACTGGTGTGTTGAAAGCTTTTCTGTAAAAAGCCATGTTTTAAGGCTGCTTTTTAAATATTGAATTTGATGTATTGGTCAGCTTTTAATGCATTTTTCTGGTTTGATCAAATGTTCGAATATATCTCATAAAAATTTCAGATTTTTTTAAAAGCAACGTTTTTATCGTCGTTTGAGTAATAACTTTATATTATGCAAAAGCGGGCTTAAATTGATATTTTCAAAAAACAGTATAACATTATAAGAAACCATTTATTTTAGGTTGAGTACAAGCTCTTGCTATTTATTTTTTTTATTTTAAAACTTCAATTACAAAGAAAAAGTACTTTGTGGAACTTATTGCTAAAAGCAATATCTCCCAGCTAACCAAAAAACAGACAAGTCAAAAGAAGAGTTAGTCAAAAATGGGTACTAAAAAACGAAAATTAATACATAAAAAACCTGATTAATTAAATAAATAACAGCTGTTTTTTAATTGGGAGACAAGGCTTGTACATATTAACTTTTAAAAAGTACATAATGATGTAAATATTTAAGGATGAGTAGTGTGGAATCAGATAATGAGTTTGGAAGGAGAGAAAAAGAGGAACAAAAAAAAAATATTTAAAAAAAACATTAAAATACAGGTTGTTCAAGATTCTGAGGATATATAAAGTAATGTTTAGGCGTTCTTTGAAGATGACTAGAGAAAGGACATTTTTTATATGAAGAGGTAGCTCATTCAAAAGTCTAGCACCTTGGATAGAAAAGGATAGTAGAAACATGAAAACCAACTGTACAGAATTTATCTCTCTCTCTTGTCTTTTCCCTCATGACTGAGACACTCGATCATTCTTTTTGTAGTCTGCCTCTAGGTAGTCTTGTCCTAGATAGAGCAAAGAGCATCAGTCACTGAAGACCTTAGCGTAGATTTAGGTCACTCTATCGGGTAAGAGATGGACCTCTAGATTTTCCCTCCACTCCGCCAATCACAATAAACTTTTCAAGGCTGCCTGGTTCTCTTCTTGCGATTTGTCCAAAATATTGTAAGATTTGCCTGTAACATATAGTTGACAGTCGATCCCTATTATTTAATTCATTCAATTGGAATATATTTGTACACATCTCCGTCAATAGAATACGGAACATTCTTCTCCAACACCACATTTTGAAGGCATCAGTCTTTTTTCTCCATGACTCTCGCAATGTTTACGTTTTTATTCCATATAGGAATAATGAGAGAATCAGAGTTTTGACAAGATGAACTTTCGTATTTTTTGGAATGCTTCCATCCTTCCATATGTTGACAAGTGACCGCGCCACTTGCCTGTTGGCAGATGAACGCTCAAAATGGTATAATTTGTGGGTTGCGTTATCTTTATTTACTTTGCCACTGAACCCTAATATAATGAGTGCAAATACCTACCTTGTACTGGGGTTCTAGCACCTTATTGTTTGGAACTTCTGTCGCGGCAGTCGTCAGAAAAGAGGGGTATTTGACGTGTTTTCTTGAATATTGAATGCGATTACACGACACAGTGGATTTAATGAGTAAATTATCGCAAAAATAACTTACTTGCGATTGTGGTGAGAATATTAACAGCACATGCACACACGATCAATTTAGTTGTTATGATAGGGCCGAGACAATATTGTTACCCACGGTAGGTATTGCAACATCTCAACCAGGGCCCAGTAGGTATCAAATAAATTTGAGCACCTCAACTTAGTCAATGTGCTATACACACATAGAGTAAATGTGGCGTAACTAACAAGTCTGTCCATTGTACCTTTAGTCATAGTGATCCGCCTTTTTGATTCTTTGTCACAACCACCGCACCAGTGTTGATGATGTTTGAGCCCAAATAGATAAAGTCACGAACTTTTCAAGATGATTTAATATGTCAAATGAAGGAATTTTATTAGCTACTTCGATCACCATGAGGTTGGTCTAACTTCGGTTGATTCTCGAACTGAGTGCCAGACTTTCCCTCCAAACAAGCTCTAAAAGTATCTTCATCTAGGACTCACAGGTTGCCACCAGTATTGACATTGGCAAATCAAAGGTTTGAGATGTTTTGGCCTCCAATACTGAAACAAAATTCATACAAAATTCTAATCACTAAACAAAATGAAACTATTATAAACGGATAGGCACTTAGAATTCATTATAAAAAAACAATATTAAAAAGTACTAATTGTTGATCTGAAAAGTTTTTCCAAAAAAAGTCAACATAATGTTAAAAAATTTACACTCAAATATAATCCATCAAAAATTGTTGTATCTGATATTTTAAGCTCTTATTATTTATTTATATTTCACTCTTACAAACTATAAACAATAATAAAAATAACGTGAAATGTTTTTAGATTTGAGAATAAACAAATGAGACTAACAGAGATAAAAACAAAATATTCAGACTATTTTAAAAACTAGGTATATATGTACATCTATATTATTTGTATAACAAAACGGTAATGAAAATAACAAAAACCTAACATAAGCTATACACTTGTGGAGCAGTTGATTCAATATTGGTTTGAGCGAATGAGACAATCCATTTTACTTCTACCTAGCTTGACTTTCCATTTTCTTATAACATTTTCTCGTAACTAATTGTTTTAATAGATAGTGGAAGTAGGTTATAGATTTTAATTGAATAATACTCAAAATCTCTTTGTCCGAAAGTGGTATAAGTTTATATTTGTTTAAGTTGTCTTTGTGTTGAGGATCTAGTGATTATATTATTTGTATGTGATGTATTATATGTATGAAAATATTATTAAGTACTCATAAATTATCTTTATCGCTAGAACAGGATACCTATGTCAAATAAGTTTCCATGATTTATTTTTGTTGTAAAATATGTATTGTCAAGGTTTGTGTGTTTTTCTTAATAATGCATATTATTTTTGCGATTTTTGTTTTATTTTCAATCGTTATTTTAATTTTAAGATCTATTGTGTTCTATGTATATTGGAAGTTGTCTAATGTTTATCTGTTTTTTCTGCCTATTCTGTAATATTTTTTTGCTCCCCTTGAACATTTGTAAATACTGTTTGGTTCTGACTAGTACTACCATGAATAGTAAAAGCCATAATAGGTAAAATAAATAAATAAAGAATTAAGAATACTGTAGTTCGAATCTTTGTTTTTTTTACTTATGTATACAAAAAAAACATCTATTTTTTTCATGAAAGAATAAAGAAAAAAAAATAAAAAGAACTTTAGTATGAATGAGTTAAAAACGGCGTAACTTATATTTCATTTTCATCTGTAATTTTGTGTCGAATAAGAAATAAAAAATAATGTTACCAATTTCGTTTGAATGTTCTTTCTAAGTTTTTCAATCTTGAATGAACCCAAATTGAATCCGTAAAAGAAAGGCGAAGATCCCCTTTCATGGCCATTCTGCGAAGATTATCCGTTTTAAATTAGCAAAATGAGGGCATTAGTTCTGCCTATTTTGTTTCTCCTGCAATTCTAAGGTAAAATGTTCCTTATTGTTATTTCCTTATTTACGTTTAAATTTAAATCTAAGAGCATTATTAAAATCATTCAGTTTAATTTATAGACAGATCTCTTAAAATAGATAACATAGAAATTCTTAGAGAAGTGAAAATAGAACTACATGAGAGTTATGTATGTGTTTAGTTTGGCCATCGTTTCGTCAATATTCATAAATTAAAATATTTTTCTTTTATTTATTTCTTATTCTATTTGGATTTTTAGATCTTAATTTTAATAGGTACTTTTAATTTTTTAAATTGAAATTGTCGATTAACTTTGTTTTATTTTTTATCTTGTTTAGGTTACATTGATGAGCACACACTATTTATACATGTATATGTACATTAAAATTTATTTTCCTCTGTTTAAAATATATTCAAGTAAATGGCTATTCTTTTATTACAATTGTATTATTTTTCTCTATTTTCCTACTTCAAAGAAAAAATATTTTAAATAATTTTATCTGGATTTGTTGAGTTTTTTCTTTTCTATCTACTTAATAATATTTTTAATTCTTCAAAGCATCAAAAACAAAATAATTTTTGAATTTTTTTATATGTATAGAATATTAAGTCTGTACTCTTTCATTCGATTCTTCATTTAAACGAATGTCTGAGCACCCAATGACAAACTTTTATTTAAAAGTTTATCGGGACAAAATGTGTTTAAATACTTTGTTTTATTTTTATAATGTATATATTGTAATAATGTGTGTATTTTATTGGGTAAAGACTCTTTAATTTAAAAAAAAAGGGATTTAGTTAATCAAATTACAGGCACAAATTGATGACTTAAACCGAGCAACGACAGGTTATAAATTAATATGCCCTGTAAAAGTCTTTATTTCAATTTTTTTTATTAAAAAATAAATATTTGCGTTCTTATGATTTACCCAAATATTAAATTTTGAGGGCCATTTTCAACGAGTTGTAAATAACTCACTATTAGAAAATGGAATCGAGTTTGGGTAGAGTAGGATTCGAACCGCGGACCTTCGGTCCGTGAGTCCGAGACACTAGCCACAGGACCACAACCCGATTAAACTTGATATTATTTATTTTTATTTTTTACCCGTTTATTTTTTATATTAATTATTCTACATTGTTCTTAGATAAACTTGTGAATTACGTTTGATATTAGAAATATTGTAGGTATTATTTGTATTTTTAAATAAACGCACACAAGTAGCAGTTTTATAGTTTCAGAAATTATAATAATGCGTGGGTATGTCGTATTTTTAAAATGTGATCATATATCAGTATATCATTCAAATGCGTTCTCAGAAAATCTCAGTAACGAATTTAAATGCAAATCTCTCTCCTCATCACAATTAAATAATAAAATTAATGGATTTAGTTTTAACAGCGCGGTAAACGTTCCATAAACACTTCTAGTATAAATATTCGTATATGCCATTATCTGTTTATTAAGATGTTCTGCAGTTTACTTTACAGACAGTTCCGATACGGGGTATGTGGTTGAATAATGGAGAATTTGGCCATTTTAATGATTCAGCGGTTTACGTGATTACTTTACTGCTTATTTACAACATTATTTAATGGTTCAATTTTAAATAATACAGAAATAAATCAATCACTTAAAAATAACGGTGACCAGCGGAACACAACTGTTCGTGAAGTACGTGTTTAATTTTTTGATTTGATCCTTTTACGAACACTTTCTGCTAATTTTATTTTTTATGACTTATTTTTTATTCTTTACCTTTCTGCATTCTAATAGCATTTAAGAGCTGATTCTTGAACGAGAGATTAAGAACGAGATTATTACTAACCCTTTTAGCCCGGGTGTTCATTCAAATATACACGAATTTAAAGTTTTTTTTTCTTTCACACCCACAAAAATTCAAAAGCGGCGAGATTGTTTCATAATTACTTAGACCCCTAATGCGTCTCTGTTTTTTTTTGTGTATGTCGGTAATCAGCATTACACAAAAAAGTTCGTTTTTAACTTTGACAGCTGGCTTTTGTCTGAGTTGTATGTTTTAGGGTGAATTCCTGTCGTCCTTATAAATAATATGAAAGGCAAGTTTCAAACATATTTCATTAACCAATATGTTTTTTTTTATGGGTGATAGCATGTGTGTTGGATTTGTTCCGACGTTTAGACTACCATTGTAGGAGCCATCTTCAGGGTAAACTTTAGGTATAAAGGTGCCATCACAGTTTACCTTGAAGATGGCTCTTAAAATGGTAGCCGAAACGTCGGGACATATCCAACACACACGGTATCACCAAAAAAAGAAACATATTGATAACAGTGACCGTGAAAACCTTTTCACCTATATATTTCAGTAAAATTGAATGAATTTGATTGATTAAACATATGTTGTAAGATAATAACTAGTTAAAAGTAATATTGGTCTGCTTATTATCAATTTGCGACCTATTGTTGATGAACAATTGACGGTGGGTAATTTTTAAAGTATAAAAGAGAAAAAAACATTTAAAATACCAAATATTTTCAAATGATTCCATAGTACACCTTAACAGAACATATTTTTTGTATGTTCAGAATTAATTCAGGACTGGGTGAACTGATTTTGGACTTCTTCTTTCCACACGGAAATCATTTTGCATGTAATTTAAGACAAATAACTGGTTAAATATTTATATTTTTTAAATACTCAATTAAAATGTGCTTTTTTGCTGTCTATTTTCTAATTTTATTTGTTGAAGCTCGATAGCTGCTTTTGAGTAAATGTCTTGGGAAAGGAAATCGGGTGGATATTGGTTCGCCTCGTTAAGTTGTGTTTATCGCATTTGCCTACAGAGCTTAAGAATCCGGGTTGTTTCCTGTAAAGGTTGAAATAAACGATTAAAAATTGGCTTTGTGAAATTGTCCCTGGACGCATAATCGTACATGCTAGGCGCGTTATCCATTCGGGGTGCTTCGGTATCACTCGGAAATACGTCTTCATTTCAGGATGTTTTGGATTCACTCGGGTGCTCGTTATTTATTCACTTCAAAATCAACCTTAAGTAGCGCCTGCCGACGTCACTCAACGTGAACACTCTTATTTTGTTTGAACACTGACACTAAACATATTTTTATTGTTTCATCTCGGCTTGTCATAAATATCTAATAAAAGAATTTGGCTTTTCCGGATACTATGGGGATGGATAACCCGTTAGGTATATTTATCTGACACGCCTGCTATTTACGATTATGCTCCCTGGACTGGCACCTATACGTAGGAGACAATCATATCATCTTCGAGTAACAGAATATGAAATCACTCTGCATTTGGTGTACCAATGAAGTGCCTATGCATCAAAGGTACGATCAAAGAAAATGTGATGATGTATTACATGAGTCAGTAAACGGTGCATGATTTTGAACAAGATCTGTACAGTTTCCTGTGGCATTTTATTCGCTGTTTTACTCTGGGCAGTTTTTGGGATTGAAATTTGTGCATGAACATGTGCAGTTCGTAGATGTATTCGACGCCATGACAGATAACGGGTATTTCCATAGTTGGCGAAACGAGTACACTGTGACGGCGTGTCTATTGACAACTACCAGTATATATTATTCTGCGATCAACAATCACTATAGGTTTCAAATCAGGTGAATCGTGAATTTGATAAAAAATTAGCTCGTTTAGAAAAGAAAGCGTGAAGTGAAATAGTGAAATAAATAAGACCGAGGAAAAATTAAGTGACAGAAGCTAAATCCAGTCTTTTGCCTACAAACATTTTGACAAACTCAAATATTATAATAAAACCAACTAGTCCAAAAAGAAGATTGAAAATTGGATTTTTTTTTCTGACGCTGCCTAGTATGTGAAATAATTCAGTCAGATAAATCTCTTCACGACAGTAAAGGTTTCGTCTCTTGAACTTTACTAAAATCAATAAATGGAAGAATTGAAGAAATATTTATGTTCAAACATAGGCAACATGGTGAATGTTACAAAGTGTGTTAAGCGGCCATTTAAACCAGCCAATGACAGGTCATAAGCCCTGTTAATGCCTAGACTTCCATTTTAACTTCTTTATGGTATTCTCCATCCCTGTTGTAATTTGTTAGTATTAGGTAAAGATACAATAAATTAAATTATGGCACCGAAAATAATACGTTAATCGTTTAAATATCCAGTCTTGTAAACATTGACATGTATCTTTATATAAAGTCTTTTGAAAACAAAAACATTTACTAAATTGAATTTATACTCTTTTACGAAAAAAAAAACAGTTATCTTACACGCTCGTTTGCGTGACATTTCATAATCTTGTATCGATATAATCATGGCCATACTTTCATATTGTCATAGATAATATAGTATGGTACCTGTATACTGTGTATACCTTTTTATACATAATATCGTCCATCGCGGAAATATTAAATGTGCCTTTACCCTTTCTTCAGACTTGAATTAATTCCTGTGTGAACTAAAATAATTATTTGAAAACTTTTGGTAATTTTTGTTCTTTTTGTTGATATTTTATATATACCTAAAACATTTGTTCATTACTTTAAAAACTATTTTAAGTTTATTTTTAATGAATACTGATAAACTTCTTATTCTTCTTCTTCTACTACCAAGGCAATTCGACTTATCTTTTCTGTGGCCTTTTAACACTTCTTTTGTTTGTCCATGACATTCACGACTCCGGTTTAGCACCTTATTTCTTAATTTTGTATTTATTCATTCTGTCTCTTAGACATTCACCGAGCATCTGTCTTTCCATGGATCGTTGCGTGCATTTTAGCTTCTAGCTACTTTTTTGTGTTAAAGATATGGTTTCTAGTCCATTTTTCATCACCGGCAATATAGACGATTGGTAGACTTCTCTTTTTAAGCACACGGGGACTTGTTTATTTTCAAAATATATTTTCGATTATTGAAAGCATTTCAACTTAGACCTTTTTTTCTTGGCTACTCCGCTATCTGGTTATATTTATTAAGTTAGACTTTGTGTCCTAGATATATGTATTCATCAACCACTTCAATTTTATTATTTTGATAAATGTATTCATTAACCACTATTAATAAATCGACAATATTTATGTTCTTTTCTTAAATTGTAAATGTATATTTGTTTGTTTATTTAAAAAAATACTACCTGCGCTTATATCGCCTTACTATGCAAAATTTTAATGTTTATTCTTTTTTTTTTTTAATAAAAAAGAAATATAAGCGTTCTTACATTTTACCCAAATTACCCGAACCTCTGACCTCTGATCCGTGAGTCCGTAACACTAGCTACGGGACCACAACCCAATTTTATAATTTATATATGTACAAATCATTGCAGATGAGTACCTGCATGATGTAATTTAATTTAGAGCAATATTATTACCGTGTCGTAGTTCCGTGGTAGAGTTGCGAACTTAAATCCCCCCCTACCACCACTTGATTCACATTGTTCAGCATAAGTTATTTACGATTTATTAGAAATACTGTAAAAATATAAATACAAAGGTAAATTATTTGAACTTAAATTAACACTTCTTTTTTCATTAAAAAAAAAACAATCTAAATATGAGGAAATTAATAGAGATTTTACTCATTAATTAGGCTTTGACGCCTTTTGAAGATGACGACATCCCTAAATTTATATATCATATCTTACCCTGTTTCCTTATCTTGAGTATCATACACAGTCATTATTACTTTTCGATCGGCAAATCTAGAATTAGATAACTGGCTTTGTGCATTCTTAAATATTTTAGAGAGGGAAATATGGAAGTCAAGGTATCTACAGGGCTTATGACCTGCTATTGGCTACTTAAACCAGCCAAGCCTTATTCGTAAGACTGACCATCGTACCTCCATGTAAGAAAAATGATCGAGATACGGTGCGATTGGTGTACTAATGCAGTGCCCTATGAACCATAAGGTGCGGAAAGGGAATCGAGATGTAGCAGTCTAAAGATGCCCATTAGAGGGTGAAAGCGCCAATTGGTCAAATAAATAAGTAGAAGTGTACCAAGTATTTTTTAATTTGTAACTTATATGTAAATATAAGTTACTACATAAGTTATTGATTGATTTGGTGTTTATTTTGTAGAACTCCATATTTAAACTTATAATTAGAAATCAAACACTGATTTGACTCACTACTAAGTGTTCAGTAGACTCAAATCAGTGTTTCATTTCTAATTATAAGTTTATTACATAAGTATATAATACTTTTCCTTATTTTTTTTAAAGCATCAAAAACCAATTAAATATTTGTTTATTATTTTATATGTGTATTTTATTCTGTCTGAACTCTTTTATTCATATCTAAATTAAAACTAATGTCTGGAGCACCCGATGACAAACTATAATTTAGTTTATTTATCGGGACAAATATGTTTTAATACTCTATGTTTCTTTTATAAAGTATTAATATTTTAACATCGTGTAAATTCAATTGAATAAAGAGTCGAAAATATAATATTTAATATGATTTTAAGATAAAACAAGTGATTAATAGCTTTGTATTGTAAATGCCTCGACTTTTGTTTTCTACTATTTTCTGGAAAGGTTCCTCATATGTGTTGAGTAAATCAGTCTTGAAAATATCATGTTACTGATTCATCAACATGTTTTATTCTCTCTTCAGGGGATCCTGGGGTCAGGGTTTGCGCTGAAGGTGCAGCAGCAGCAGAGACAGAAGCACATGATCAGGAGGAGACAGCCAGCAGCCACCCTCATCCAGTCCTTGTGGAGGTGTTACGCAGCTGATGAGCACTCCATGAGTGTGGCCACCTGGAAGATGCACCAAATACCTCTGCCTAGTCCTCCTTCTTCGTAAGTCTTTCACCCTTCATTCCTATTCTGTTCCAGGTCTGCGCTGTAATCATGCGTTAACTCATATTTAAGTCTGGTTCATGCGAATGAAATAATTCAATTTGACTTTTAACTTGCCAATTAATATTTAATAAAAAAAAGTCTCCTCCGAATCCGGGCGGATGAAGAAAATAAATATTCTGATACCGAATATAGTAGTTTTGTGTAATATTGATAACCTCGACAGTTGATTTCCATAAAATCGATTGAATTTTTTTAAACCATTTTACGTTTTTTTTAAGTTTAATATTTTTACACGGTGTATTATAAAGTATAGAAAATCATCGCATTGTTTATTTTTCAAGGGGTATTATGTCAATGTGGTGTTTTTGTTACGATAGTTTACACGTGACAAAGTTGTCAGGTCACATGCCATCGTTTGCACGTTATAGGCTCAACATAGGACACACGACACACGACCAACTAATGTACTACAGTATGACACAGTAATAATATGCAAATTATACTCCAGCTCGTCTATTGATTGATGGTCGGTATCGTGACATATCGGTTGCTATTGTTATGTTGCTGGTGATAATACGAACGAGAATTGCCTGGCGTGTACGGAAATTGGATCGTTCTTCCCCGTAATTGGACACGGCATCTTGGCATTCGAATTTCGCCCATCGAAGAATTATGATGAATACGAAATACCTGGTGGTAATTTTTTCGAATCGGGCTAAAGGTTAACGATGTACAGAATATACTTCATGTTACGTTGGAATCCTAAACAATAAATTGAAAAGTTTTGGCAATGGATAAACAAACAACTATTCGAACATTGGCGTTTAATAAATAGACGCGATATTCCTCTACTAGCACATCTACGATAAAGCAAATATTGCGTTGTTTTTAACATAAAACAGAAATTTGTTCGCAAAAGCGACTTTTTGTCCATTTTTGCTATTCATTTTGCGCCTTTCGCTTGAAATAAAACGTCTGAACACGAAATTAAGCAAGAGTGCCGAATTAATCAATTAGCGAACCGATTCAACGTGTTGGACTTCGGCATTCGGCATCATCGGGAATGAACAAAGATTTAAACGCAGGGTGAACATCTATTCGGGTTCAACCACTTCGTCACTCGCACCGTTGCGGATGGACGCGGACGTCTGTAGCAGTCGCCACGAGTATAAGCATTAACAAATAAGAATTCATCATTGGCTCACCGCTACTACAGCGCCCAACGTAAAGTTCTACCACACTAGATACACCAAGAAAACACATAGCACCTACTCAAATTTTGTGTAAATATTATTGTGTATTTAAAGGTTTATGAGAAGCATATAAACTTTTTTTTACCTTTTACCACCATTAAAACCAATATTTTACACCCTGTATGGAATACTCTCCATTCGATTTCATTTTTAGGATGTATACCTAAGAACATAAAATTAAGAATAGTCCAGAAGGAGCGTAGAATCATATTTGAATATATCGGAGTGTGTCCAATAATTCCCCTACTAAGACACAATTTCACCGCGCGCATACTTGAGGTCACCGGGTAATATTGCCAGATCGCGAAGAATATAACCATAACACAAATGTAAGGTAAAAAAAAACAATTTGTTAATTTTTCTAAAATTTTATTGTGCACTCGGAAACATTGATTGACACAACAGAGTAGATAAGTAAAGGGTCATTTAAAAAGAGTAATTATATTAATGAACTTTGAACTTAAAATATATTTTTTTTATTTTTTTCATAAAATTGATATTTTTACATCATGTTAAGTAATATTTTATGTTTTAAAGATAATGTCGGCCAAATGTCCACCACGGCGTTGTTTAATCCGAGGTTCAATTTTCATTATTTCTCTCATTATATGAGCAAAGTAGGGTAAACAATTTTATTACCCTGGCAACACTGACGAAATTTCCATTTTTTTTCTTCGACAATCTGACAGATGAAAAATAATTCAATTTTTACGTAAAGCATTTGTGACAAACACATTTGATTGCATCCTGTTTCTTTAAGATCCTAGCAGTATCTCTACACTTTAAAAGGACACAACACGGCATGGTTAAATTCGAATCAGGAGTTGCGTACTGAGCGACGTCTACAAAGAAACTAATGGGTCAAAACGTAAACTTACTCATTTATGAGTAGTTGAGTCGCCTTCTGTTTGATGTGCGTATGCGGTTTCTGGACTATTCTTAATTCTATGCCTAAGAGTATCCATCAAATCTTCAAATCGTCCAGCTTTGATTCTATTGCATACACATAACTGTATTTCTAATCCACTCGGACTTGGAGATCTCACGATGTATTGCCTTAATCTCCATGGTCGCATCCACCACGTCAACGCTTTCCGTGCTTCTTTTTTTTCAATTCTGCGATCAAATGATCCTTAATCAAACGAATTTCAATGCGCACGATTCGATAACAAATTGGTAGAAATGATCGAGTGAATGTTCATTTTTGTCATTCTATGTTAACCGTGTGACACGTGAAATTGAATAAAAATAAAGGGCCAT
Organism: Micrasema longulum; assembly: GCF_059751315.1. Lineage (NCBI taxonomy): Eukaryota > Metazoa > Arthropoda > Insecta > Trichoptera > Brachycentridae > Micrasema > Micrasema longulum. The sequence goes on from NW_028277998.1 coordinate 85,038, forward strand.
TTGAGTGAGGGGTATGTTGACACAAATGAAACAAAGGCACGACGTATTCACTCTATTTTAAAATCCCAACAATTATCTCAATTCTAACACTTTACTAACCAATATACACTTTGGCAATATAGCCGAGCGCCGCTGTCTTCCAGCTTCAAGCACAACGCGTCGTTCGTGTCCCGTCTGCCTACCATCCGCCGCCACAAGAGCACCTCCCTGCACTCCCCCGCGCCCCACGGGGGCAAGGGCTCGGGGGCGGCGCGCGGCCCGCGCCCCTTTCACGACATGAACGCCAGCGCCGAGAATCTGGGTATGTTTCATAAACTTTAAATATTATGTATTACACTGTATACTCCTCAATGGTGAATGACAGATCAAAGACAAGTATTACAAAAATAATTGCTTCCTCTGTATTTTTTAAAAATTTGCCTACAAGTAGAAAAAAAGGACAATATATATATTAATAATATTTGTATTGTATTTTTCACCGCAAGGCCAATATGCCCAATCACAGTGAAGAAATAAAGCATTTATAACCCAAATCTTTGAAAATTCACCTTCATTTTTAAATCAACAATTGACTACATTTTTTATGTAAAAAAACTCCTTAGGTTTATTCAGTGAATAAATTACAGAAAAATACCAAATAATGATGATCGGAATATTTCTAAATTACTACACGATTACAAAGGTTGGGTACCTTCTTTTCTTATCCACTGTCGACGGGAGTATATTTGTATAATAAATGCAAAATATTTATCACGACTATTCATATTCCACGTATAATTTTCGATAACGATCTATCTGACAGTTTTCAGAACCCCATTCGTGAGGCAAGCGTCTTAACCGTGGCATAGAGAAATTAAACCTCTACCCCATGGGGGTCGTTAAATGAAACACAAGTTAATATTTAACCGCGAGTAGGTTTCATTGTCACCGTCATCATCTTACAGTAAATATTAAAAAGTGATCAAAGCTGAAAAGAGGGTGGGATTTATCTCATATTTTTTCATAATATTGTTATCGTAAGGAGTTTGAATTTGTAATGCACAATAATGAGATTAATTACTGTTATATAGCCTATTTTATCAATATGTCATTTCTGAAAATACGGAATGCCTATTTTGGCAAGAATTCTCGTTCACTGATATATGCCAGTTCATAAAACATAATAGAAATTAGGATTTTATTTTTTACCTATACTAGGAAACAGGTAATAATTCAATATATTGAATAAATTTTTATACCTATACATGCAGGTAATAATATTTCATAATAATTCATTGTTTCCTTTATAATATTATACATAATACTTGTCTTTGATGTGTGATTGCTTCAGGCTTTTGTGGATACAAACAATAGATTTTGAATAATTTTACAATCATGTTCAAAATGAAATGTTAAAAATAAATTAACGAAACAATTTTTATAAAAAGCTTATTTTACCAACAGTAATTAGTTTTTTCCCAACACTTTTCAATTATTTGATATTAATGAATTTTTCCACAAAAAACATTGTTTTCACATATTAATTAATCGTATTAACTTTTAAAATTATTTCAAACAACTTTTTCTTTATATTCGCATAAAATGTTTTTTTTTTAGTGAGTGAAAAGATTTCTGTGAAGTGCTGGTTTTTTTAAAAACGAAGTTTTTGAAAAAAAAACTGTTTTAAATACGTCATGTTATTATTGCAGATAAAAAAATTCTTTGACCCAAACATTTTCAAAAAATTTCAATTCGTAGAACTTTACAGCTTTCAAATGGTTTCTTCTTTCTTCGACTCTCTTGTCAAATAAAACTGCTTTTTCTTTTCCTCGAATTAATAAAATATAATTATTTATAATAGGTAACGGGGCTTATTTATTTGTGTTTAATAATACCAATAGCAGAATACACACTGCTACAATCATCTGAATATATCATCTAATAATAATTCCTCCATTATTTTACAGCATTACACATACCGACATAAAAAAACGCATTACAAAATGGTTAAGTTTTTTCCATTGAACACAAACTAAAAAAAATATTTTTTAAATGTGACCGTTTTTCAACATGTTTTCGGATAAAACATAAAAAATATTTACGTTTATCAAATATTCAGTTTGCATTTCATTAGGCTCGGTACTTGTATCATCGACTATTTTATTCTAAGACATTTTTACTGATATTTTTATCAAGGTAGGTGTTTATTCATTCAGCAATGCAGGTGCGTAAAATTCACAATGCTTTTCATTATCACATTTATTTTATTTATTCGTTCTTACTCAACTAAGAACATGGGAAATTAATCATAATTATTACAGATATAAGGATGCATAAAGCATTTATCAAAATAAATCTTTCAGTGTTTCTAGTACATGTATTGAAATATAATACGATCAATACGCGGCAGCTTTAGAATCTTTCATATGAAATATTAAGCATGATAATTATGTCATTTATAATTCAAACTTCTGTCTGACACATCGAGTGTTCTAATGTAAACGTCGTTATAGTATATATTATTTCTTAGCCATTCAATGGGATTTGATAATGTTAGATTCACGTAGGTCGTTCATAAATTGTCTATACTTTATGCGATCATCGCATGTCAAAGACATTGATCGTAATATTATTACAAACATCGAATGTAAATACGTATTTTTTTTCTTATTTTGCCCCTTTTTATAAGGGGACGTAGCCACATGTAAAAATATACCGGGAAAGATGCATTGCTTTTCTCATTAATAATAAATTCTTATCATTAATTATGTATTCCTATTTTAAAATCTAGTATATTTATATTGTATTATTGATAAAACTGTGTCAAAGTCTTCCTGCTTACTTTAAATTTATTTGTCGATATTATCAATTGATTTTTCAAGGGTATTTTGTGACATTTGTACCATAAGTTTTGCATAAGCACAAGCATGAGCGCTATACCAAACTGTATATATTTTATTCTCTTCTAGCTGATTGATAAAATCAATATTGTACAATTTTGTTTAGGATTTTCAGTAGGTTTTTTTACTGTTTTAATATCAAAATGAAACTTGTGTCTTTAATCACAACAAATGCATCGAAAATAATACTGAAATTTCGATGGTTTGAAATTCAGTAAGAGTTTTAAGGTAGCTGCACTTGATTTTTTATTAAACTGCCTTGGAAAAACACAGATAGATAAATGAACTTTCTAATGACTCACCAATAAAATATGAATATCCAATATTCTATCAATCGAAATAGTAAATATTTAAAGTACAATGAATTGAAAAATAAAATTGAGTTAGCGAAACGCTGCCGCTGGTTGTACGTATTTCGATTATACGAGTATTGGTGAGAAAAAGTAATAGATTTTTAATAATTTTAAATCACGACGTTCAGATTATATTTTCTGCGTCAAATCCAGCTCGCGGGGTTTCTTAACAACAAAAAACCTATTACACTGGCCAAATTTATTTTTTGTTTCCTCCACTTCTTGAGTCAAATTAAACTTATTTCAAAATATTCGCCCGATTAAACCGAAGCCAAGAAAAATGAATATGACAACAAAAAAACATTAATTAGCTTTTGTTTCTGTGATAAACAATAGGTGGAAGTATTTTATTTTAACGAATTAAAAAAAAAAACGATATATTTTAGTTACATACGACCACAACATAATTTTTTTTTGCGTTAAAGTTACAATCGAAGAGTTTTAAATTGATTAAAGAATACTTGGCAAGAGGTTGAGTCCGGAGAGAATCACGTGGTGGCTTCATGAGATCCATGTATTGGCTTGCCTCTTGTAAGTAAGTTTCGGAGTATTTCTACACAAAGATGTAATGTACAGGCTCCAATGTTCATTCCAATGGCCCTTATGTCTTTGTATTTTAAGAAAATTCGAATGGAATATTTCTCCATGTTCATCACCGACGGCTCCACAAATGGGAGGTAAAAAGTATTGCAAGGAAGCGGAAAAAATTGATTTTAAGAGACACGTTGCACCCAGTGGAATGTGCTGTATAGTCGTTTCCAATTGAATGTAGTCACAAATGTTGTTGCCTAAAATTCCATGAATTTCTTTTTAAGAGTTCCTAAGTTTCCTTATTTCTCCCCGCCAAAACTCGATCAAACGCAGGATCTTTTAAAAATTGTTGAATTTATTGCCAAACAAAATTACTTTCTTTAACTCTTGCATCACTTAATCTAGGGAATTTGTATCCTTAGTACTTAACTAGTACTTAGTACTAGTACTTATTACTTTGACAAAAAAAAATATTAAACCCAGCTTTTAATGAATGGGTGAAAAAATAACATTGTTTGGGTGCTCGTGAGACTCGGCAACGACATTTTTCTCGCAAGAGTTAAGATTTCTCGCAGGCCAGTTTGCTTGAATATTATGTGATTTACTATTGCTGTCCCGCATAAGTATTTACATAAGAAGCATCAGTTTTTAGTATACTCTTGTTGCATTCTTATGAATACAGCGATGACTTTCAGATCGCCGCAGATTTTCCAGTTGTATTCTGCATATTTGATTGAGTTGAGGAAAGCTGCCAATTTTGCATAAGTCTCTTTCATGTGAACTGCATAACCAACATGAAAAGAAAGAAGACGATTGCCGTTGTGAAGTTATGCCACTTTTAAAATAAATTTGAAGGAGTTCATGAATAGGCTCCCCCAAACTGACAACATAAATTCTGAAAAATGTCTTGTCATCGAATCTCAAGCAAAAGCTAATCGGTTATTTTTATGGTGATTTTTGAATTCAGCAAGTGAAAATACATAATAATAAGGTTTTTTTGAGCCCAAATCGTTTTCATCGTCAGCCAGTCTTATTAAGATGACGCAAAACGGTGAAAAAATTCAACGCAAAAAAAACAGTTAAAAGGTTCATGTTTCGTTTGGTGTACTTCTCTTTTTGGCTCGTCAGATTTTCTTTTTAGAATTCCAAAGTTGCATTACAGAAAATAAATTATATAAAAAAAAATTTTTTTCGTGACTAAACAGGATTATCTTTGACATTTTGGCAGTGGTGATTACCGAAGAGATGGCTTAATTTTTGTTTAAAAAATTAAGTGTATGACAAATGAGCAAGAATATACCATTTTTGTTATCTACCCGATTCCTCGTTTGTATGCGCAAAGTTTCGATATCTGTGTCTTTCCAATCGCTCGAAAGCTTCCAAACCTTCACGCAGTGCGTTAATGAATGATCAACATTTCCGACATTTTGTTCTCTATCGAGCAGTATCAGTAGTGGTATTGACTTGACTTGATTGGCTTATTGCTTGGCACTAGCAGCCCTCGGCGGGGGTCGCCACTTGAACGCGAGCCACAGTGAGGACTCCGTGGCCGAAACTGCCCTGTGTAAGAAAAACTCGGACGGTAAGCGAACAAGATCCCATAAAGTTGTAGCGGCTTATTCCTTACAGGAGATATCTTTCACCGTGTCAGTCTCCGAAACACGAACGCGTTCGAGGTCTCAGAACTTCAATATGTTCATTGTTTCAATATAAAAAAAACAGTTTATTCTTCTATATAAATGCATTATGGAAAAAAAATTAGAGTTGGGGCATCTCCTTACAACTTTTAAGTTACAAAGTCCATAGTTATTTCATATTAAGGGCAACAAAGACTAAAAATTTAAAAAAAGCTAAAGTTTTGAAAATAAATTGACATGAACCACAGTAAACTTTATAGAAAGCTGATCGAGCAACTCGTAAATCCATCAGGTGTATTTTTTAGCTCCAGAAACTAATTTTAAAGTCTTGCGGTTTCGCATTTTCAGCTCTCAATTTATGACTTATAAAAGTTTTTTCTTAACTAAAATTCTTTTTGGTACAATCGGTTATGCCGGAATAGTTTACACTTACTAAATATAAGTCTTGATTATCAACTTATGTAATTAATTATCGATTCCCCCATATGCAAACCCTCTACCTCTCATTTAAAATATGATAATCTGTAAGAGGACAATTGTATTAAATTAACGTTTATGGATTTTATCACTTTGTATTATGAAGAAGATTGATATGATATTGCCAACTAATCTATATTATTGTAAAAATATCTCCTGTAAGGTAAATGAGGTAAAACTTGATGTGTATCTTGCCTGCACTGTATAAATCACGCACGCCGCTATGTTTTTATGCTTTAGTAAAATTTATTCTCCTTTTGAAACCTGAATTATATTTAATTGGATAAATTTTAGTATAGGTTATTGCTTTTGACGATATGTGAAATGACATAAACAAAAGAAGCTGATCTTCTGTATTAGTAATAATGATTTACATTTAATATTTTTATGTGATGTTTTCATCACGTTGGAAATATTTTTTAAGTAAGAAAACAAGTTGATAATTAATGAGTTTCACTTAAATTAAATATACATTAAATGAAACCGAACATTTTAAATAACACATCGACATTTATAACGGTAAGATCCAATTTCTAATAGCTAAGACAGTGCCCTCGAAGTAATTTTCACAAAACAATATCACTTAATAAATTATCCATAATAATAATAATGAGACGCTGATAATTTTCTCAACCTAACTATCAAATGTAATATTTTTAAGCCAAAGATTCACAAGTACTCAAAACTTTTAATCAAAATTATGTAAAATAACAAAATTGTCTTAGGAAACTATTGACATGTTTTAATATTTTGATTTTCATTTTCTATCTCAGTTACTTATAACTAGTTCAAAATGGCTCAAAATCAAAATTTAATTGCAAATCAAAAGAACACCATTTTTCAAAAAACTCAAAAAATATTTTATGAAAATAAGATTTTTATTCAGTTTCAAATTCACTGTTTTATTTTATATTACCTTTGACGCTTTGCAGCACATAATTTAGAAGTATCGTAGAATTTCTATGCATTAATAGTATGCATTTATACAAAATTAGGTAGATAGATTTGCATGGAATCTAAGTGTATATTGTGATAATTTATGTTGTAAAAGATCCTAGTTTGGTAGATATATTGGTAGAATATATTTATTTTAGTAGAACTATATTAATACTATCGTAATAATTTACTTATTTTAAATATAAATAATGACATGGAGTCGTTTAAAACAATGTTTGATAACATGTAATATTGATTTTCCAATCTTTGTTTGCCTAATATATTTATAAATTTTACGAATGAAAAACTAGTTTTATCATAAACAGCGAATTAAAAGATCATTGAAAAATACATGAAAATATGGATAAAACCGATATACCGATATACCAATAATCTCCAAAGAAATGCTTAAAATATACAAGCAAATTATTTCTAAATTTTGTATCTTCGCTAGTAAAATATAATTTTGAGGTACAAAATAGATTTGAGAAGAACGATTTGTCTATAAAACGGTACAACGCAACTAATATTATAGAAAATACATTTGAAGTGTGACGTATTAGTTTGTTACAGTGACCTATCTGAAAATAAAACATTTAAATTAGATAGTTTAAAAGTACAAAAAAAATGTGTTAATAAATTTGTATGCTATACCTTGTTTGTGATGCAATAAATAAAATAAATCATGTACTAAAATGTAAATTCATATTATAATACATGTAATGTGTATTTATATTGACTTATTTTTACTTATTAGGGGATCAAACAAATTAATTCAGAAAAAAAATAAGAAATAATTAATGAATAAAACAAAACAATCATAAATCCAATTAAACGCTTCCAAAGGTAAAAAATTTCAAGTATATAAAAAAGAGAAGTATGTTATATACCTATGCGGGGGTGGGTTTGTGTGAATGAAATAAAATATACAGGGAGGGCGAGGGATAGGAGATAGGTGGTTATATGATTGTATATTTCGTAACACGGTTAATGATTATGCAAAATTGCGTGTGCGTTAATACTCAACACAGGACCAAAGCCCCGTTGAATTGAAATACGCATGTTCTTTTGATAATTTTTTATTCGATTTGCATACGTTGATTAATAAAATTTGCGATAATGTGTGAGCAGTTTCTGAAAAAAAATACTCGAATCTGTTAAAAAATAAATATTGTAAAAATAATTTAAATAATTGATATGGTGCCTACGGACACATTAAAACATCACACGTCCGATAAAATAGTCGTAACTCAAACTGAATTTAAGTTACGTATACAGATGTCTATGTCCGGGCGAATGAAGAATGCAGTTTTGTGTGTAAATAAAACCAGAATCCTGGACGAGAGTTTTCGACTCGGTGGCTACTTTCAGGTAAAAATCCTGAAAAAAAACCAAGTGAAGATTAGTCAATCTCGTAATGTTTTGCATTATTTTGTTGGCGAGTTCACCTATTATGCTTGGGGTCTCGGGTTTGATTCCCGATGAGATCAACGAGAAATATTTGTTTCAAAGATGGTTTACACTGTAATATTTTACTGTTTCTGGCCTGGCATCGTAAACGTAAGATTAATTACCTCACCTCCATGTACCAGATGATCGAAACAAGCTGCATCTGGTATGCTGCACCCTTTAAAACAGCAGGTGTGGATAGAACGAATAAATTAAATTTGAAACTCTCATATGCTAAAAATATACGTTTTTGTAAGACGTCACTACCTATTTTGTTACAGAAAAAATGTGTTTTTTTTCTTTTACGTAACGCGGGAAACGTATAAATATACAAATATATATATAATATATATCTATATGAAATGTGTATAAAATTGGTTTTCCTCGTTAATTTTTATTTTATTCTAGCTCTATGATTTAACGGTTTAATGACACTTACACTTATTTTAAATGTGTCATTTTCAAACGTAGTCATATTTTTACTATTTTTTTTTATGAAAAAAGTCATTTTCATTAATAATTTAACTTCGTTTTTAAAACGAATTTATAAAAATATACCAAAGCGCATTGCTTGAGAAAAGGGAAAAAAATTCGATTAAAAAAAAACATGGTTTAAAGACATGTTTTGGTTTTTCAGCTCTCCTGGCAAATTTTATCTTTTAAATTATGACTATTTTATCGGGTTTGCGCCATTAAATAAAGCAAATAAAGATTAACATTCAAAATGTAATGTTACAATCGTATTTAGTATAATTTGTCTGCCAAAATATGTCGAACTTAATTGTTTGCATAAATTTACTGGATCGTCCAAAGCGGATAATGAATAATCAAATGGTTTTACCACCGACCCTCATTGTGTTTACCGAATCCAGTACATGAGTGAAATTAATTATCTAATTAGATTAGAATATATATATCAAATTTCACTGGTAGATGAAGATAGCTAGACTAATCACAGTACGTATTTTATAAAATTAATTTCAAACATGGTTTATTTGTGGGTCATTTTTATGTATTTGGTGATTTTTTTTACGTAAAAAAAATTTCTTGACGCGCGGTATTTAGAGGTTTTTTGTATTTTATCAGAAACCATTTCTTTGTAAATATGCAAATCATTTTCATTACACGAAAACAAAAAAAAAATCATAGATACATGGTTTTGGCGTGCTTCCAAGCAGAAAGATTTATTGTTTAATATTTTATTTCACAAATTGTGGTTTTTAAATCACGCATTTGTAGATTACCTAGTTTAATGGTTAAAAAAATTATGATATTTTGACATTGAATATCTGCATCATCATCTGTATTCAAATTTTCATGTAAAGTTAACATAACAGATTTTCTACGGTAGTTATATTTCAAATCCTCTTTTCGTATTTTTTTGGACTTTTATTTTAATAAGGAGAAGAATAAGGAAATAAAAGTTAAAGAGTTAGTCATGAGTAAGAAAACTCAAGCAGATTCTCAAAGGACGTGTATGAAATAACTGATATTCGAACTAGTGAGGTTAAACGCTCCATAAACCTAAAGAAACCTCCCAAGAACTATAATATTCCCTCACTTCTTTTATGATTTATACATCATGTTCCACCGGCAATTCCCTAACGTTGTTTCCTTTGAAGGTATCAAATATACTAGGAAATATATTGCTTTGTAAATAAAAATATCTATTTAATACAAAAGAGCTTTTTCCAAATAAGAGGCTATCTTTCAGAGCTGTTACGTGCTTTGTCTTACAGGGTAAATAATAATATTTTCAAATAAGACTGGTGACGGCAAAAATACGAAGTTCTGATTTATGAACGATGTGTTCGATTCTATAGTTCTCTTTAAATTTATTCAGTAAGAAATGTATAATGTATATGTGTTTACAAACACAACAATGTTTATTTGCGTTTTAGCTGAATTATTAACGATGTTATTAATAGTGTATCAATTTATTACAAAGTTCGTTATTAGATGTTAAAATAAAATTTTCCGAGTTCCCATAAATTTTATAATATCAGGCCATATTTTTGTATATTGCTTAACAGATCTCCTCCTCTGGTCCTGCGCGGTCCTCACCCATTGTCTCCCAACAAATTTCTGTAAATTCTAGTGATGATAAATGAAAGTAACGTAATATTTTGCACCTTTTAGTTTTAAAAACATAATTTAATGTTTTATAAGAAGTTCACAAAGATAGTTTGAACAAAATCGTGTTAAGTGATCACAACTTCTAACCAAATCTCACATGGATAATATCAATAAAGCACTCTGCACTCAAACAGATAGCAAATAGAATTTTATCGTTTGTCATATGTTTACATTATTTATCATAATATGTTTCCATACAAATACTGTATTGAGGTAAGAGTTAAGTTTTCACATAGTTTATTCAATGATTACCTCTTTATAAGTCTTGTTCTCTGGTATCTACCGGTATAAGTTTAAGCAATACTTCAAATATTGAATACTTTAGAAATATAAGTTATGTGACTAGTGTCAAACGCAACCTAGGTATTTGGTAAATATCCAACAATATTTTCATTTGATTTAGTATCTTTTTATTATGTTTACAATTTAACTATAATCTCTGTACTTAGATTCCAAATAGCTATGCTTAAGTGCCTTTGACACTATAGGTAGATACTGGAAAACATATAGGTACTATTTTGCTTCAATCAAAATAAAATTTACCCATCGAATCTTAGCCGATAACTGAAACTGTATTTTGAGAAATTGGATAATAATAACACCACTTGAATAAAATATCTATGCTGCTGTTTTGATATTCAAGTTTATTTAGTCAGCTTATTAGTTTTTTTAAGCTACAAACGGTTCTTACGTGTTGCAGTAACGTTTGCAAACTAACTCTTATGTATTATTAAAAATTCGAAGGCGAAACAGTCATGTCAAAGAAATCATTAAGTAAACAAATCTGTAATCTGGATTTGAAAGTATCGACCTTTCACTTGCCAATTTTTTTTCTCAAAATTCAGTTTTTTATACACTCCATATCAAAGCGAAACCTGTGACAATACCGTAGTCTCAATCTCATGTTTCATGCGGTCAAATATTAACTTTTAAATAACAAGATCATAAAATGTATATAAGTTGTCTAACACAAAATGTACCCCAGTTTAAACTTTTCAGTCCAGCTGTTCAATCAAATATAAATCGAATTTAAGATTTATTTACCTCTTTCTCTTTTTTTGTTGTTTCAATTGTCGTTCGACATTACACGGAAAAGTTCAAGTTTGATGATATCAGTGGCTGGTTTGTTTGTTTTGGTGCGAATTCTGAAATAATATTCAAGGCATGTTTCAAATGAATTTCTTTCAAATTTAAATACATTAATATATATATATTTATCATCAGTTTAAGAATGAGTGTTCATTAAAAATGAACGTAAAATAATTTATGAAGTATAAAAGTTTGAATGTTTAAATATTAACTTTCCTCTTTTTTTATATTCAGGGTGAAAGAGTTAACAATCACAACGTTTTACCAAAGGTATATATACACGGTTTTTCTTATGCTGGACACATTCGACTTTAAAATCGTATGCGACTTCCCCAATTCGACGAGTGACAGCATTCTTGAACCCCCCATACGAATACAGTCGATTGAAAACCAATCGACTTTATCTCGAGTGTCCCAAAGCACTCGACATTGACAATCGAATGCGACATCGTAACTTCAGCTGTCAAACTTTCTTCTTGTGAAAATCTCGGCATTTATATTTGAATGACGAGTATGTATTTATGTTTATTACACTTAAAATTTACAATACTGATCAATATTATAATGATGACGTATCAACAAATGTGCAACAAATACAACTATACTTATTTTCAATCTATTATCAAATTAAGTTTCACTAGAAACGTGATTTTATAATTATTTTATCGCTCCTCGTATTTGAGATATACTCGTATATTATACAGTATGTTTTTAAAATTAATTAAATGCATATGAAATTTTTCTAATAACATGTAGATGTGTGTTATGTCAAAGGCAAATAATAATTTTAAATGTTGCACCTCAGTAATTTTTTTTCTTATTTTTTTTCGTAATATTTCATACACAAAATATTCGACGGAAGAAGTCTGACAAGAAACAATAAAAGTTTACGTGTTGTTGGAGAGCCATAGGCTATAGATAAATACGGATTTTTTAGTGTTGCCACTTTCTCAGTCGTCTTTGTAATTAAATTTTAGGAGGGTTTTCAAGAATAGCATTATGACAAAGCAATCGAGATGCCCAATCGACTATTGTCGAGTGGGTGACAAAATGTCACATCTTTCCAGCATAAGGCTCCTGACCGCAAAACTTCAGAGGAACATTACTCATGGTAAGCTTTAAAAAAAATCCAAAAAGTAAAAAAAATCAAATAAATTGTGATTTTAAAAATTTAGTAAATCCTACATTTCTCAGACAAGCAGTCCCTCCAAAAACCCAGACACATTTTTTTTTAAAGCTCACCATGAGGAATGTTCCTCTGAAGTTTCGCGGTGTGGCCCTGAAAAACCATGTATATGTCGCCGCCAAATAGTTAAATCAGACACTCAACTGAGCGGCTAGGCTGTTTAATGTTAAATGCCCGCATTTAATTGGCAAGGCCATTCGTTAAATAAACGTTTAACGAAATGATTAAACGTCGCTAAGCTTCTTTAATTTTTATACAGCAATAACAATATTATTTTATTTATTTAATTATCTGAAGTTGGGTAAGGCTAAGATGATTTGGGTGAAGTTTAATAATAAAATAATTTTAATAGTCTTAACTTAACTTTAAAATTCATCCATTACTTGACTAAATATAATTGACTAAAGAAAATTAAGTTATAAAAATATTTTTTTTATAACCCAACATATTCTAACTCAACACGGCTTTTGGTTCCGCCACTTCCAAGGCGTAGCTTTCAACTTGTCAAATTGTTCAACGTTTAGCTAACTTAATTCATTTAATGAACAGCCTATCCATTCAGTTGAAGGCCGGGATTTAATGAACAACCTTGCCACCCAGTTGAGTGGCTGAGTTAACCATTTGGCGGCGAAGTATACAAAAGCTGCTTTGGATTCGAAGAATAAAAACGCAGTTTTAAAATCGGGTTGTAGTCCCGTGGCTAGTGTTGCGGACTCACGGGCCAGAGGCCCAAAATTCAAGCCCCACTCTACCCCAACTTGATTTCCATTTTCTAATAGTGAATTATTTACAACTCGTTGAAAATGGCCACGAAAATTGAAATATTTGTGTAAATTATAAGAACGCTAATATTTCTTTGTAATAATAAAAAAAAAAACAATGTAAAACAAGATTTAAGACATCGCGTTTTTCTTAGAACATTTCACCTATTCTTATTGTGTATAACTTATATGCATTCGATCTAATTTGAAATAAATGTGGTCAACTATATCACTGTAACTCTGAGAAAATGTATACAACATATTTTTTTTAATGCATGGAATAAGGGTTTTAGATTTCGGTATCGATGCGTGCACCGCACATTGTTAGACCAGCTAATCTTGTAAGTCTAGCTCGGGTTATGTGGGGTCGACTTGTGGTTCCGTGGTTGTGTCGTGAACTTCAGATCAGAGGTTCGCTTCCCACTCTCCCACGCCGTTATTCCCATTCTCCCACGCGGTTACTTGTGTGGATGATTTTTGAGGGGTCTTAAAAATAAAAAAGGACAACTGATACTGTTACAATTTTACTGTTTAGTTAAGCTGTTAATACTTCAATCCTTACGGGCATCTTACAAGTATGATAAACGTAATGCAGAAAATAAAACAGCAAAGTTGGTTCTTTAATTGGGTGTTTAGATCGATAAAAAATCATCCACATTATTATTTTTGAATTAGGAAGTTTAGTGCAACAAAATAATAATTTTCAAAGTGTTTTTTTTCTATGAAATAATAATTTAAACAACTATTGTATGTTATTTCAAATTGAACACACTTCTAACGCACGCTAAGAGTGTCATTATTTACCTGAATACTTTTCTTTAGCCAGTCATAAGCTTGTAAAATTTAGGCATAATTGAACAAACCATCGCGGGATAAAATTTATAATTTTATAATGACGCCACACTTGCGAAGTCATCATTTTCCGTACCAAATCCCAGCGCAGATTTCAAAAACATGAATTATACTTTTCAAGCCTTTCAGAAAATTAGTTATTCAGATATTACAACAGAGAAGAAGAACATTTTAAAGACAGGGCTACAGGGCTACAGGGCTACAGGGCTTATTACCTGTCATTAGCTGGTTTGAGTGGCCACCTTACACACTGTGTAACATTCAGCATCCTGCCCATATTTGAACATATATATTAATTCAATTCTTTCATCTGTTGATGTTTGTGAAGTTGAAGAGCTGAAATCTTTATTTATGCGAGTGAGATTGCTTTCTTAAAATGTTCTTCATCTCTGTTGTAGTATGTTAATGTTGACAGCTCCCCAGGGAGTTGAATCCAGTCCTTATCTACAAAAATTTGGACAAACTCAAAATAATGTTGATTAATTATTTAGATCAATAGTTCAGGTTTTTAAAACCAAGTAATGATGTAACTTTTTTCTTCATATTTCAATCACCAAGATTGGTTTGGTGTAAAAATCTGCATCTTCTTCACCAGTCATCTTAGTCTTGATGGTTCTGTTTTTCTGGCCGAATGATGTGTAGCTCATTTTTAAAATAAACTAAGCTTCCTTATTTTGAATAATAAAAACATGATTTTGATAAAAACATTAATAAAATTCGTCGGTTAAGTTTGACTTTTATTTAATTTGACCAACGAGTAGGAATTATCAGAACTGAAGGGCTCGTCAGATAAAATTTAAACTAAAACGACGGCTACTCTCAGGTAAAAATCCTCAAAATGAAAGTCGAGTGGAGAAAAGTCCTCACCATATTTGAGATCCCGGCCCGATCCCTGGGAAGGTTGACATGAAATACGTATTTTTTTAGTAAAATATTTCATTGTCCTTGAAATAGCACCTCGAAGGTAAGCACAGTGTACCATTGTTTACCAAAAACCTAAAAAAGGGATTTAATTTCTATTTTTATCACAATCAGTAACTATGGAGTTTTTATGTTAATACAAATATGTAGTTTCACAACCGGAAAGTTTTTTGCGACTGACGGAAAGTGTCGGCAAATTTAAATGTTGGGTGAATCTAGAAGAATCAATTTGTTCATGTTATTCTACTGTACTACCCTCGGTTGGCGGAGGCAGCCGGTCTGCACTCGAGCTCGGGGGAGTTGGCGAGCGGGGGCGGAGGCCTGCCCGGCGTGGGGACGGTCCGCCACCTGGGGGGCGCGTCGGCTGTGCCCCTCGCCCTCCTGGGGCTACTGCAGCCGGACCACGCGGGGTCAGTCTTCTTCTTCCCAGAAAGTACGACCCGTTTCCTTAACTGCCGAGACGGGTATAAACACTACAGAACTTATGCACATAAAAATACAATCTCAATTTTGCCTACTACCTGTAATTCAAAAGTTAGCAAAACCAATAAAAACAGAGAAATACAAATTAATGTATTTTTATGGCATAGACATGTTTAAAACGCTTCCCATTACTAATGTTTCTATTGTACAACTTTTAAACATATTAAGACTTTTTATATAGTTTCATCAATATTAATTGGCTAATAGTACATATATGATGTTATGAAAGCACCACTCCTTTCCAATTTAAACTTTTTAAAATTTACGAAAAAATAAAATATACGTATAAAAGTGGTTAAAATCGTTCTTTTTAAATAATTCAATATTAAAAAATAAATCAAATATTCGTTAAAACACTGTTTTCGTTCATGTAGCGTTTTTAACTTTTTTCGGTTAAGGCGCTATTATGTTTATACAAAGAATTGACTTCGTGGGATTATTTTAAATGGAATATTTTGTGTACGCACAACATCTTATATCATGTTTTCTTAGAAACATTTTTTTTGTTATAACTTAAATAAATGTAGGGAAAATTAAAGTATGTGATAACTGATTTATTTTGTTTTAGATGCAAACAAATTTCCACAAACATAGTGTTTTAAATATATCGAATAACAATAAGGTGGTCCAGTTTCAAAAAATATTGTTTCTCGATGAAAACACTTAAACTTATAACACTCACTTTAAACTATTATTCAATTTATTTAGGACTAGTTTTAAAAATGACCTTAGACACGCCAATGAATAAAACAAACAAAGTACACTTTCAGCACAATTAGCAAGTTTAGACTTCGTTTTCATCTGTATTACGAAATAAAAATAAGAACCATTTTGTGATTCGTAATGCATTTTCAAAAATATTTTTATTAGTACAATGCGCTCTCAAAGTTTAATTTATATTAATATATGGAAATATATTAATCAAATTGAAAAAATATGAAACTTTAAATTTAAAATAACTTTTTAGGGAAATATTTTTCTACTTTTAAAAGTAGTTTTACTATTATTTAAATAAGGCGTTTTCAATTAATTATATAGATTAACTTCATAATGAAATAATTTTATGTAAATTACACCTAACCATTGTACATTTATCAATAGATTGTTACGATAAAAGGAGAACATTGTGTTAATTACATTTAACATCAAAACTTATTTCTAAAAAGAAAATACAATTCTTCACAGTTTTGCTTTCTTGGCAATTTCCCACATTCGTAATGTTATTAAATATATTGGTTTTTCAGCCCCACATGTATCGCTTTTGTATTTCAAATATCAAATCAACTAAAAAACTGTCGTTGTCTTAAGGGTAAAAAAACACTCTTCTAAATTGGTTAGCGGATTAAGCCGTTCGTAAACACAAATATATTTTTTTCAAATAACCCTCTTTTTGCAATTGATATTATATTTTTTTGTGCATATTTTTTTTTTACTAATTGTAAAATGCTCCATAGATGTTATATTACTTTTATACTGTTTCTTGTAAATTAAATTAATCAATCATAAAATTTATGAAATTACTACCATTTTTAAATCAGTTAAAATAAAATAAGAGTACATTTATTTTAACAGGAAAGTTACTGTATTTTTCTTTAAAATAAAGAATTTTACTAAAAACTAGTTAGTAATCCTATATATCTAAGCTTTCATACTTTATTTTTATACCTACAAAGTATGTCTACTATATTCTGCTTTGTGAGTAATAATAATAAATGAAAATAATAAATTTACTTTAAAAAAAAATATTTTGAGCATATCATTATTTTTTCAATTGCTAATGAAACCATTATTATGCCATTTTCAAATCACATTATGTTCACTTTTATAAAGTTAAATAAACGTTTTGAAATAAATAGTAAAGGCTTTTAATTTAAAAAGAGCCTAAAAATATGTTTTTTTTTAAAGAACATAATTTTGTAACTTTAATTACTATCGAAACTCATTCCATGTTAATTGAGGGCGTTAAATGCAAAACCACTGTGCACTATTTATAGGAAGATCAACAAAACCAGTAGCCAAATGACTATTTCTTTTAAGTTCAATGTGCACATTCAATTTGAAATTGAATAGTTTTCTCGCTACTTCTTATACCACGCGCAAGTTACAAACTGAACTATAAAGAAATAGTCTGTTTTAGTTAGTCTTTCCAAAAACAGTAAACATGCTCAGTGGCGGTTTTGCATTTAACTCCCTCAACTGTAATATTATATTCTTACGGCCAACTTAGATATATAATTGCTAATATTTGATTTGAAACAAATATGGGATTAAAACTTTTTTTATTCTACATACATTTTTAAGCAAAACACCGTATACTAGCCTAAGTGTTGTGCATAAATTTAGTATGTATAGTGAATTACTTAATCTTTATGTACAATGCTTAAATGAGCAACGTCACGGAGCATTATTTACTTTCCTCAATTCTAGACCAAGAGTGGAAGCTTCGGTCAGAAAATAAAATTTTCTTAATGGAAAACATTATACTCCTTTGTCAAATTGTAGTTAAACTGTTTACTTTGTAAAGGTCGTTTCAATTACTATGCTAGGTTGTCGAAAGTTAATGCCTATTGTTGTCAATTCGTTCAGAAACAATTTGATGTCTTTAGCTCGCTGGCTGGTCTAGGGTTGAAGAAAGTATAAATTTAATTTTATAATATTTTAGTTAAGTTACAGAAATAGTTTATTCAATTGAATTTAACGAAGCTAATGTTTGATCAAATAGCCAGCTTTGTTTTTAAGTCATTGAGACATTTTCGTTTTACTTTTGTCTATCAGACTAAAATTTATTAAAAATAATTAATATATTAAACGATATTTGTTTGTATTATTTTCGCGCTAATGACTTATTGTACCAAGCTGACAAAATTATTTATAAATGTTTTTTAATTAAACTTTTTGTAAAACATTATTCAGATACCGCGGATGTAAAAATAAAAACATAAAAATTATTTTGCAGTATATTTTTTTGTCTTCATTGTAGTATCAAAACTGAATAACTAAAATTAGGTACCTTTCATAAAAGGATTTCCAAATTAATATTTATCTAAAGTAACACCAAACATTAAACCTGCGGATGACATATGTTGGAATATTTTTTTTTGCCGTTTTTCAACACCGCATTTGATAAAAAGTTACGGGATTTAATGGACGTATTAACATATATTTTACTGTAGAACATTTTAAGCATAAACACAAAAGTATGTACATGTTTAATTTTCTTCATCAATCAATCTTATGAAATCCACTGGTTGGACAAATAATTATTTTCGGAAATCTAAATTTTGATCATAATTTTTTTTTAATGATTTTTTCCACTTTCTTTTTTGTTGGCAAACATCAAGGAAAATCAATCACTTTCCCTAATTTCTGACTGTTTGTGCCGTTTTAAAATTTTTAATTTACGAAAATAATTACATTACAATCGTTTTGATACTACTAAAAAACTAATTATAACTTATTAATAAGTGTTTACCACGATTTTGGTAATGGTTTTGTTCGGCAAATTATTATTTACGATGATGAGAAAAGTTTTACTTCAAAATAATGTTTTTTTACATCCAAGGTTAGCCATATTATAAATGAGGTGTGGATATTCGTTATAACAATTTTTTCATTAAAAAATTGGCAAATAAAATCACCTCGTTTATACACATAGTTTAGTTTTATCTCCAAGTTCTTATGACACCATTTGTGTGATATCGTTTTTCGTGTGTTATTGAGAAATAATACCCGTCTGGTTTATGCATTTTATCACTTATCGTAACATAATATATCTAACGTCAGATTAACGGTGTGCAGATAAAATTGTCATATTTCAAAGACAAATATAACGTAAATTTTGCGTCATATGATATATGACCCAATGACGTAACAAACATCAATTTAAATGAAGTATCATCTTTAGAATGATAACCAAAAACATAGAACTTTGACGAAATTGAAATGTATTTTTCACGCATAGTATATTCGTGGCTGTATTCAACATAATTAAACAAAGGTTTATAGGTTGTAAAAAGTGGCATTAAAACAGATATACAGACTTTCAGTATAATTGCCTTATTAACGACACATCATTATAAAGTAATTGTTTCTTACTGTTTTATTTATTTATAAAATGTAATATTTTTTGCCATTTTATTGAAAAAGTAATACTTTAACATTGATAATGTTCGACCAATGATTTCTAAAACATCGTACAACACATATTTTCTTTGATCCTAAAAAAATAACCATATTTTATAGTACACTAAATATAATCGTACGTTACTTCGACGTACGGTAGGTTTATATTCGAGAAAGTAGTGCACTTACCTGAGTGTCTTCTGCTAGCTTTTTGGGCTGACTGAGTTGGCAGGAACGGCGAACACAGTGGCGCCATATACGAGCGAATCACATCGATTTTTCTTAATTGATGACGTCGATTCGACCTAAGTTATCTTTCTAGGATTAATAAAAATCAAATTTATTTAGCACGTAAAAACATAAAATAAAGTCAGCAACGCCGTTCTAATGATTTTAATAATGAAATTTGTGTGATATTTTTATTGAAGTAACAAAAACAGCAACACCATAATACGATAGTTAAAAATTGATATTAATATTATTATTGACAGATACACGATTTAAGATTTAAAAATCACCTTTCTCCGTAGATTTTTAACCAATAATTTCTAAATTATTATGTTACAATGTAAGGTACAGACATTGCTTTATTTCCTAATAAAATATACTGAATTACACAGCACTTACCACTGACGCAGCAGTGCCTTAGATAAGTAACCAAATATATCACATTTGTTTGTCTTTAAGCACGAAAACGTTCAGCAATAATGCATAATTGTATCTATCATCTATCACTATTTGCAAAAGCTTTCATTATTATATTATATTATACTACTAGGACCCGCGTTACGAAGAAACGGTAAAGATTCACCGACATTTGTCTATATAATTAAATCAAATTTGCCACCGATAATTCGAATACTTGAAAGTCACATGTGATCGACTGTGACTCGGCCAGTTCATGAAATTCGGGGCATTTTTCAGCAACGCGTTGGTGCCATATGACGAAAGAACGCGATAGATTAAAAAAAAAAAAAATTCCGAGACGGAAATTCGAATTGATTATATCGACCAACATTGGTACATATTTTACCATTTCATTGTAATCGAGTGTCTGCAATATAATGTTTACGTCATAATAGACCCACTCCCGTATGCCGTAGAAAGCTTTTTATAGGTACGAGATTGCCATAAATCGTTATTATTTGTACTTGCATCAAATATGTGTATTTTAAAACCGATATATGAAATATTTTTTATAAAAACAGCGGACATGTGTTGTTTTTTTTTAAAGGCTTTTTTTTGTTTATTTCTTTTTTTTTTCATTAAACATAATTTTTTTCTTGCATCTAGTACAGGTAAACATCGTTTTGCGCTGGTTCGACTTACGCCGATTTACAGTTACGCCGGTTGGCGCCCGCGTGCACCGCAATTCTAATAGCGTACACACTTTTACACGTTGTTTTATTATATTACCGTGTACGCGAGCAGCTTTCAATCGGCAGATCTAACTCGTATCATTTCTTCTATAGAAAGGTTAACAGATGAGCTCTTTGAGATAGATGGGGATTTGAATCGAAGCGCAAATGTTAAAAGAAGCTTCACAGCTGCCGTTCGACCTTATGCTATGATTCTGCAAGAAAGGAAGCAACAATCAAAGCAAATAAAATCGGATGCTTTTTTCAAAACCGTGTGAGAATTTAATTTAGTACCGACAAACCAGTGAGTTAGTATTTATGATTTAAAAAAAACATTACTTACATAAAGAGATTATTCTTTATTTTGTAAACGAATGTAAACTGTATTTATTATTAGATGCATTCATAATTTATTTTGAATATATAAAGAATATGTATTTAATAAACATGTAAGGTTGTTCTTAGAATGTCGACACGGAACCTTACCTCATATCTTTCATTATAAATGTGTTTATTTTACGCCGGTTTCTCTCGGAATGGAACTCCGGAGTAAAAGGACGTTTACCTGTATTATTGTATTTTAAATTGATATAACTATAGATAAAATGGGTTCTTTCATTGAAAAATACTGTTCTAGAATAAGTTGAACGATGTCTTGTAAAAGTACAGAGCAAAGTATCTGTATCAAGATGAATTTAAATCATTGGCTAAGAAACAAACCGATTAAGACCAATTTAAAATTAAGTATCACAAACATATTATTATTTTTTTTCATTTAAATTATTTATTGACAATTCTTGATGGAATTCCATTGTAATGATGTAATAACTTATATTTCCATATAAGTACAATATTTGAGTTTGTCCAAATGTTCATAGACAAAATACTGGATTTCACCCCCTCGGGAGTCATTAAGATTAACAAATTACAACAGGGATGGAAAATACGTTAAATAAGGGAATATGGAAGTCAAGGCATTTACAGGGTTTATGACCTGTCATTGGCTGGTTTAAGTGGCCACTTTACACACTAAGGTTAACAAATTACAACAGGGATAGATAATACCTTAAAGATAGGCAAAATGGTGAATGTTACACGGTGGAAGTGTACCAAGTATTTTTTAAATTAATAACTTATATGGAAATATAAGTTATTACATCATATTATTAAATGTTATTAATATTTATGCTCAGAGCATTAACTTTGTGTTCAAACATTTTAATAAATGTTAGTAAATTAAGGTATACAGCCGCTTACCGACTTTTTATGTCTACCGGTTTTGAAACGTACCCGTCTCTTCGTCAGGATATTCATTACACCAACACGCAAGTATTAAAATACACTTACCATCGCCGTAGGATAGGTATTTTACGAGAAAAACATAAATTACATGCTGAGTTAAAAGGGACGCAAACACCACCATGTCCGAACATGCACTAACATTAGATTAATAATATTTAGTGATATTTTGCAGAAAATGTGAGGGTGGGTGGTTAGGAAAGGGAGAAGCTAGAAAGTCGAAAGTTACACGATTGGTTTATTTTTAAATAAAAAAGATTCTCATATTGTAAATATATTTTTCTTATTATTCCCTTTCCGCACCTAATGGTGTATAGGGCACTGCATTGGTACACCAATCGCAGCGTATCGTGATCATTTTTGTTACATGAAGGTAAGGCAATCAGTCTTACGCTTCAGGTACCAGTCCAGGGACTATGAAATATTCTGATGTGAAAACACCCTTCTGAATAAATATTTCATATCAACCATGTCGGGAATCGAACCCGAGACCTCTTGCATGGCAGGCAAACGAAGCCGACAGCTAATTTATTAGGAGAGTATTATTTTTCAAAGCTTTTTCAATGTGAAACGGTGATGGTAAAGGTAAAAGGGTATTCAAGTATTTGCATGTTGGTGTAGTGAGTGTCCTGACGAAGAGACGGGAACGCGTTGAAACCGGTCGACATAAAAAGTCTGTAAGTGGTTATATACTAATATTTACTAAAGTTTTTTATTAAAAGTTACTAATTGTCACTGTTTTAGAAAATATGTTGTTATATAAAACTCCACTAACCAATAAAAATATTCATTCAAGAGAAACCGTATCTGCATTTTACTGTACTTTCATTATTTTTTTGGATAGTCCAAAGGTCTTTTAAGTTTAGAGTTTAACCTTAATATTTTTAATGTGCTTTTACCACGCTTGCTTACTTTACAAGGCATCAGGTTTTCGGCATCTTATAAGTCCACTGTTGACTTCATCGGCACTTCATGTCGGAACTACGGGACTCGAACCTGACTTGGTAGGATGCATTGCGGCTAGCAGCCGACAGACAGATCTAGAGGCTGTTTGCAGACACCATATGCTCCAACTAGAGAGCGGACGAGGAATGATGATGATTTCTAAGTTGACATTACTTGCAAAAAAATACATTTATTCAGTATTTTTTATAATTCTCTATGAACAATGTTTCATAGCAAATCCATTGACAAATATTCGATTATTTAAAAGCACACATTTAATTTCACATAACACGTGCAGTCCAATAATTTATTATTGTTGACTTAATAATTTTAGGGTCACAGCGGTAATATTCTTTGTTTTAGGTCGATTGTCCCGTATCCTTATTTTAATGAAATAGCGAAAAGTTGTAAAAGGCAAAAACGCCGAGGATTTCAGGGTTTTAAAAGATTTAAGGATTTCCGGGAAAGAGATCCCTTTACCGTATGTTTTTTTACTCCCCTCTTACCGAAATCCCAATCTCTAAATTATTCTTTTTAAAGTATTAGCTTTTTCTTTCTTTACTGAAAAAAAAACACTTCAACGTAAACATTTACGAAATATTAGTAACGTACTAAAGCACCAGAAATGCAATTGAGATTTTTTTAATGGTGACGATCATTAGATATAAACGTATTAGTTTTTATTTTCTGCACTTTTTTATTTTACGCAAAAACATAAAAAGTGTTTGTAAAGTAGTCATAACCAAACTTATGAAACTTTTTGTATTTGTAAAAACGTAAAAATGTATTTTTTTTATTAATTATTTTACTAACTGTTTTGTGTTTCTTAAAAAGGATTTAAAAACATGTATATTTTACATAATTATTTATTTTTCTTGTATACTATAAGCCCTTTCTGGCAATACGAAAAAAAAAAAAATTAACATTAAAACAAAATAATTATAATTTTCTGCATAAAAACGAGGGTTTTGTTAAAGACTTTTGTGATGCTTCAAATTTCTATTATAAATAAAAATTAAATACGTAATTTAATTTCAAAAAGTTATCGCCTTACGTATTTTACATAAAATTCGAGTTTTTAAAGAATTTTTAATAAATTATAACTAGAAACAGCACTTTATTAGAGGAGTCAAGTATAATTGATAAGTTTAAGAAAGGGTCTCTGAGACGGTTTGATCATGTAGAACGAATGGACGACGAAAAAATGGTAAAACAAGTATATGTGGCGAAAATGAACGGCAACGTGAAACGAGGACGACCAAGGAAGACGTGGCATGATCAGATAAACCAAAATCTTAAGTCTGGTCATGTTGAAAGCAGACATAATCGAAAGGCATGTATGACAAGATGTATGAATGTGGAAGAAGCTCGGAATGTATGCCAGGATAGAAGTGTGTAGCGGCCCATTTTCTCTGCCTACCCCTACGGGAAAATTGTGTGATGGTAGTAGTATTTTTATAATTTATTTTTCGAATTGCTTTGTTAGCAAATCGTATAAACCCACAATATAGTAAAACACTTTTTTTTACTTTTATTTATTTATTTAACTACTTGTCCATAATGTTAATTGTACATTGGCGGGCTTATTACCAAATGGCATTTTTTTTCAACCAGCCAATAAAATAATAGTTTTATATTTATAATTCAAGTTACAAAACATATTTAATAGAAAATAAAAATTTAAAAAGCTAAAATGTATAAAAATCTAAATAACTGTATCTGCATATGAATGACTTTAAATCAATAATATCAATCAATGGAAGAAGTAAAAAAGGAAAGGGGAAAAGAGGAAAAGAGGAGAGATTAAGGAAGAGAAAGAAGATATTTCTTCAGACATGATTTAAACGGAGATATTGTGGTTACACATTAGATGATAGATGGGAGATGATTCCACAGTCGAGCTGCATGGACAACTATATGAGTTAGAGAAGAAAGAGGATTTGTGAATGGGTATCAAGAGAGTGCTTTGAGAATTAGAATGAAGAGGTAAACCATGAACTAATAAGAGTTGAAATATTTGACTATGACATGGACAATTCATATCAACAATTTAATTAGCAAAGTGGCAACTTTATCGAGTCTATTTTTTAAAATCAAAAACTTTGTTCCAATAAAGGAAAAAAAATTAATGTATGAAGCATATGTAAAAACTAAAATATGTTATATGCAACTACTATGGGGAACAGGATATCAAAATGACATAAACAGACTACAAAGACAGCAAAATAAAATATTAAAGTTAGTATATGACCTTCCCTATCTAACAGCAACTAAAGAACTTTTTGAACAAACTAAACAATTAAACGTAACTGAACTCTTTAAACTAGAATCTTTAAAATTTATTCATAAATTAGCCACTGATGTAATTGTAGACGAAGAATTAAAACTTAAAAAAATTGTAGTAAACATGAACACAATACGAGAATATCAGAAAAATATCATATACAATCTTTTAAAACGAGAAAAGGACAATCGAGACTTATAAACCATGGACTGAAATTATACAATAAACTACCAGACAAAACTAAACAAAAGACTCAGGCAACCTTTACAAAAGATGTTAAAAATATTATTATTAACAGTAGAATGTGAATTTTAAAAGTGAAAACATTTTGTTAAATGTATATAACCCGTAAGGGTTTATCAATAAAATTTAAATATTTTTTTTTTTTTTTAAAAATGTGAATTGGAAATCTATATTTTTAAATGATTTTACCTATCTCGACTAGGAACGATATTGCTTTGAAATAACCGTGATTCACAATTTTAATGGTAAAATCATAAAATTTAATGCAATCAACATTTCATCCGGGTTCATAGCTTCGTTTGCAATTTTAATGCAGAGATCATCAATTCTGTCAACTTTACAGCTCAAACAAATTCTATTTTATTGACTGAAATAAACTATTCCGAAAAGTACTCTTCCCAGTATTGTTTTATTTGCACAAAAATGTCGCGGAATTAGAAGAGAATTAATTTTTTGGATTGATACATATTATTACAACAGGGATGATGAACATTTGTAGGGGAAGCATTAATGTGGCTTACTACCTAGTTTTGGCTGGTTCATTAAAAAGTGATTAATAAATTACTAAAATTTCATTTCATTTCTATCAAGTGGCTAAAGTAAGAGGAATAATTATGTGTACAATGTTTGAGTTTGTCCAAATGCTTACAGACAGGCTGGATTTCCTCCCTAGGAAGTTATTCAGATTTAAACTTATTTTAACAAGCAGGGAAAACATTTTTTAGAAGGGAATATGGAAGTCTAGGCATTTACAAGGCTTATGACATGTCATTGGCTGGTTTAAGTGGCCACTTTACACACTGTATAACATTCACCATTCTGCCCATGTTTGAACACCCACATTTCATCAACTCTTCCATCTATTGACTTTTGTGAAGTAAATGAGCTGAAACCTTTATCAAGTGGGTGAGATTCATCCAGCTGAACCAAATCACCCACTAGGCAACGCCTGAAAACAATTTTCCAATTTTAAATAGGCCCTGTAAATGCCTAGACTTCCATATTCCCTTCTCAAAAATGTTTTCCCTCTCTGTTACATCTCTGGACATACTCAAACATTGTTTAATTAACTACCTGGTAAAAGAAGAAGTATAAAAATTAGATAATTAGTACTTTGACATTCTATTTATCGGAAAAAAATTCATGGTTACCCAAGAAATAAAACTTTTTTCTAAAGTACATTAAATTCATATTAACAATAAAAAAATACTTATGTAGAGGTTAAGGCTTAGAAATTTTCTTTTCCATATATGGATAAATTTGTCTACATACGAGTATACATACAATTTGTCTACATACGTATGTGAATAAATGAAAAATTAGCTTTCGGGTTAGGCACCTATACATTTGACGAATGTATGGCTATTAAAGAAATAGATTCTTAGGAACTTCTCAAATACAAATTTAGAATTCAATTTGAACGATTTCACTAAATATTGTTGAAGCTCATTTTAGAAGCTCTGTAAACTTAAGTGTTCTTATAAATATCAGAAAAAACGTAAAGGAGCTTGACTTTTACCTAAAAACAAATGAAAGAAGTTATTTCAGAACTCAAGTAGAACTGAATATGGAATTGGAGAACAGAGCTAAATAAACAGTCGGAATTGAAATATATTTTTTATCAATTATACAGGAGTGGCACTATTTTTTTTTTTTTTTTGCATAGTTTTTGCGGTTTCAAAAAAAAAGTTTTAATTATTGTCCTTGAAAATGGGAGCACTGTTTTTTTTTTGGATCGCATAAGGTTTATTTTTTTCTAGTAATATAAAGGATGTTTAATGTAGAAAACACGCAGCTTTTACGCTCAAAAATAACTTAAATTTAACTGGACTTAGTCATTTTCATAAAAAGAATTAAGATTTTATTAAATAACTATTTATTTTTACATTATTTTTCATTATCATTCCCTTTACGCACCCAATGGTGCATAGAGCGCCCCATCGGTACACTAATCGCAGCGTATCTTGATCATTTTTGTTACATGAAGGTAAGATGATTCGTCTTACGCTTCTGGTCCGGGGACTATGAAATATTCTGGTGTGACAACACCCTTATAAACAAATATTTAACATTAACTATGTCGGGAACCGAACCCGAGACCTCTCGCATGGTAAGCAAATACGTTGACCATTACACCACGAGACCGACATTTTACCTTATTACAAATTATTTTTTAGATTAATGAAAAAAATACTGTACAAGTGATTTACTTTACTAAAGGAAATTCCCTTTAAAAACTTTTTGTACCCATAACAAAATACGTGCATTTTTTTATTAATTTACATGATTGTCACCATATTAAATTTATATTTTTTTTATGTGTGACTCAAAATATTCCTTAAAATAGATGCGGAAAGCACGTTTTTACAGAGTGTATTATATAGTTATCCGACTAAGGTCCATTGGAAATATTTTCTTAAGAGTCCGAAAATGCCGTATGTATTTAAAGAAGAAACTAAAAGACTTACATATAAAATCACAATTATTATCATGCTAGGATTGGATTCCTAATAAAGTGTATGTACATATAATATGCAAACTGTCACTTACGAAGCAGAGGAAGTTGAATGACAAACAGAGATAAAGTTTGAAACATCAATACCAAGTTCACAAGTCTTCTGAGTTTCCACAGAACATTAACTACACCAAGGTTCATGGAACTTTCTAGGAAAAGTTTCCAGAACTTTCCACGAAGAGACATTTTATTAAAATATTTCAGATTCATACTACCAGGGGTGACCTTTTACTGCGGTAACGAAAGTTCTCTTGATTAAGGTTTAATTACTTTTTAAATTACTTTTCACTAGGTTTTAATTATTTTAATTGGTAAATCAATTACCAAAATACGTTTACAGATTTTTCCCTCTATATCAATGGATTGTTTTTCGTTTTAATTTACTAAATTTCATTAGAGATGCAAATACTGATCAATTACGATACTATAAAATGAATAACAGACTATATATCCTATTTAAAAATAAAATATTTTAAAGTTTATATTTGAAGCACTACCTTTGTGGTTATTCATTATAATAAAATAAATAAAACAACTTAGTTTTTAAAAACTAATTTTTATTTTTCACCTGGAGGCGGATTCTTTTTATAAATGACATTTTTTCAAAACAATTATCAAATTCCCTACCATCAAACATTAAACCGGCTTTCTACACAACTAATAATATGGGAACATTGTTAAAAAATCACAAAGACAAAGTCCATAAACATAATAAATCTGGAATAAACCAATTAAATTGTAATGATTGCGATTCAATCTGCATTGGAAAAACTAAAAGAAACTTTAATATTAGAGTAAAAGAACACTTAAGATGCTTAAATAATAATAATTTTTCTGAATTCGCAAATCATCTGATAGAAAATAATCATAACTTCAATAAAGACACTGGATTAAAAGTACCTCACGTTGAAAATAAAATATTAAAATGAGACTTAGAAATCTTAGAAATTAAAAAAGCGATTCATAATAAGAAAACAATAATCAATAACCAAATAAACAATATTTCTTTTAGTCATCTCCTGTCTTACTTCGAAAATAATGATATCAAATTACCACTCGTGTAAGAAAAAATCACTTGATTTATTGGGTCCACGTGTAGTATTTAGTGAACATGATAGAAATAAAATAAAAAGGAATCAATTCATTAGTTACGTAAACCTTGACAAAGAAGCTTGTTTGCTTTGAAACCGGTCGGTGAAAAATAAAAATTAGTGGTTAAAAACAAAGCTGTTTTATTTATTCTATTAAAATGTTTTGTTTGTTTTTTGACGTGTAACGTTATAAAAAGTATTTTAATAATAACTTATAAAAGGGTTTTGAAAAAACGGCCAAAAATAAATGACAATAAAATTTTGCAAAGTGAAAACACGTCGTTAAATACCAATTTTCATAACTTAATTTAGTGTTAGAAAACTTCTAAGAGATACCGTGATTTTTCGTTCTCCGTCTCGTAATAAAAAAAATTGCTTTCTGCGAAAAAGAGTTAATTTAAATTAGCATTTAATATTTCTACGCAAAACTAATTATTTGAAAAAAAAAATTTATTTATTTGACGATATAAATCTTATTCTCCATAATATTTCCAATCGTCTTAAAATTGTCTTCATTCGCGATGAAAAAAAATTTTGAAGCCCTAAATCAAAGGTCGCGGTATTTTCAAATACCATATATTTTCCAATATCGAAAGACGTTTGTAAAGAGTAAGAGTAGCTTTATTTTAATTTAATGGTCAGTAACGACCTTTTGTATACGAACGTGATTGACGTAAATATTGTAATTTGTATTACAGTCACGGTAAAAACAATAACTAGGTGATAACGACATCAAGTTCAATTGTACTTTTTTAGGCAGTTAGGCAGTTTCAATCTTCTCCTAATTGTTTACGCGGGACTTCCTCCGATTCTGAAGCTCTAAAGGTTCATTAACTTATATACGGATGAAACCACCGTCTTACCATTCGGGAGTAGTTTTAGCTGCTGACGTCATAGCTCAGGGCGCCCTACAAATCTCGTACTTCTAGGTCTCTAAGTCAAGATATCTGCTGGAACGTATGGCCGGCGTAATAGCCCTCCGTACGGGGAAATGACCATATATTCTTAAAATATATTTTGGAATCGGTCGAAGAATGGACGTGCTCCTAGAGCTACGAGTCGATATACGAGTACATGTTTTATACTCGTATTACAAAATGTTAAGCAAAAACAAAGGATTTTTACTTAAAAAGGTATCTTAAATCAGCATCGTCTCAGATTTAAAATGAATGTGATACTTTGATTAATAAATAAACTTCAAAATATATTATTCTGTCTAAATCCATCTAATAGTCCTGCAGACCCAAGGATCATACATAATTATGTGAGTTGCTAAAACAAATAATAAAAACCGTTCTGGTTTTTTAAATAGCGGTGTTTTATAATTGTCAAGGTTTTCTAGTTTCATATCAAGCACCAATTAATATAGTCAATCATAATGTACAATATGACATTAATTTGTATCTTGAAGCGGGTGAATATTTTCATAGAATTATTATAATACTTAGATTTATACGAATCAACTTTCAATCTCCCAATTTTTCAGAAAAAGTTATTACTAATTTATTTTCGCTGAATTTGCGTAAAATAGCAAAGATTCTTGACTATTATAAGATGTTAATAAATACACTGACTAAAAATTTAACTGTATTCATTAGAAATCACATGTACTAACCCCACCACTAACAAGTAGTTCTCTAATCATCGTGTACTTTATATTTTCAAAAATATTATATTTTTTCATCAATATATGTTTAATTTGCCGTATGACTTGTAGTGCCCGCATTGATATCCATCTATCCATACTAGTACTTAAATGTCTGCACGGTTGTACCTTGTATCGTCTGTCATTAATAATAATTTTTAACTGTTACTGCATGCCAAATTGATGTTTCAATGTTCTTGGGCTTAATGTTGTTCCTCGGTGTTCATGTTGATATGTTAACGCTTTGGTGTCATCTCAAATACTATTAATTAAAACATATTATTCAGAGATACAAATTTTCACATTATTTATTGACTTTATTTAGTAATTTAACAAGGAAACGTTATTTTATTTATTTCCCTTTAAAAATAAAGATTTAATGTCGAAATTGTCCTAGTTCCATATACCCTATTATTTTAAAGCAAAATTTGTTTAAATAAATATGATTCATTTTTAATAAAAGCTTACAACTTTAAAAAAAAAAAGCGTAACTTTATTCAAGTATTTAATGATAGTCAATACTTTATTTTTATCATCTCTTGTTTTTTATAATAATCAAATAAAATCTGGCTTCAAATATTGTTAAATAACATGCCTACTCTTAGAATAAAATTTATATAAAATCCCATAACTTTTATATCGACTTTTATAAATAAATTTTTGTTAATAAATTTTATCCATTTATGTATTATACAGAAAACTAATTTTTGGTTATGTTTTTTTTCGCTAAAGTTATCAAATTAAGTAATATCATAAAGTTTATATTTGAAGCACTACCTTTGTCGCTATTCATTAAAATAAAATAAATATAAAAACACACTATTTTTTTCTTCCGACCAGTTTCAACGCTTCACCAGCTTCTTTATCTGGGTATAATTGAGTGATGAATATTATTCAATTTTATTTTCACAGTGTTTACTAAATATTACATCTAAACACGAGGAACTAATAAACCATCAGATGTATGCTTTGATTTAATATTGAGTAAATACTGTTAAAATAAATTGAATAACATTCGTTAGTAAATAATACCTTATTAAAGAAGCTTGTTTAACTTTCAAACCGGTCACGGCCGATACAAATAAAAAAAGTGATTTGAAACAAAGTTGTTTTATATTAATTTTATTAAGTAATATATAAATTAAGTTAAAACTAGGACGAATTCGTTAGTTGTATGATATGTTTTGCTGATGAATGATCACAATTTAAATATGACGCGCTCTCTTTTTATTAGGGGAAAAAAATGTAACACATGTAAGATATTTTTATTAAATTAAAAACTAAGTATTGTAGTATTTGAAAAATATTTATTGGCATATAATAATGTGTTTAATAAATGCAGATGAAGAAGACGAGCCCCGATGTGTAGCCCTAACGAATCAACACAAAAGTGCAATACGTTTCATACGAAAGGTGAGTTTTTGGTTAATTTTTGCTTTTGAATATTGTACAATTTTGTGCTTTGAACTGATCAAATTTTCAACATGTTTTAGATCATAAATAAAATATATCACAGTTTTTAAGACAATTATTACTTATACCTGTATTCAATTTTATAAATCTTTATCCGACCAAATATGACTCTTGGAAAAATGACATTTTATGAAATACCAACAATACTCGTATGTGACTTTTATCTTGCGGTTTCGATTTATCAGTTTGGGGTGAAAGCGTAAAGATTACATACTTTATTTATATTTCCTTTTATTCTAGGCAGTGAATATAAATAAAGTAAACCACTGAACTTAGATATTATTGTTTTATACAAGCAGATAATATTTATGAATAAGTTAATAGATATCAAATGGTTCAAAACACACACAAATTTTTTTCAAATTTTTCGTTTATCTTAAATACTTAACGGTAAACAAATCACACATAGCAAGCGATTTTAAAAAAGCAGAGTAATATTCATTTCATATTAAAAATTTTACTGCGCAGCCATTAATTTGTACATTTTATGTTCGGTACATTTGATCAGAGACAATAATTGATATTGCTTGTCCCATGATACTTGTTTATGGAAACATCCATGGAGCATTATATTGAAGAATTTTTATACTTAATTCGAATCACTGTTTGTAAATTGAAATTTCAACATATTATCTTAATTTTGTGGTCCAACATTTTACTTTTATTTACATTTTATATTTTACTTACCAGTAACTGGATATGTACAAATATTTAATAACATTAATTTCAATACTTCTTTAAATATTTTACTCTACACCTCACCGTGTAGTGATCATGATTTTTGGCTACCGTACGTAAGGTCCCGGGTTCGATTCCTAATACAACAAAAAATATTTTTTGAACCCAATCTTATTTTTTTATATTCAATCTAGTTTTTTTTGTACCGGTATCGAGATACGCCACAAATGACATTGTTCATGAAGTGCAAGATAAGAAATGAAACTTATAATTTCCACATTAATTTGTCTTTGTCTCTAAATAATTTTTATTTTTTAAAAGACAAACGTCAATTTTTAACTTATTTTTTTGCGTTCTGATGATTAAACCAAATATTAAATTTTTGATGTTAATTTTTAAGGAGTTGTAGGTAAATATCTCACTGTTAGAAAATGTGAACTAAAATTTGGTATAGTGTGTTTCAAACCACTAAAGTCCGATCCGTGAGTCGTCGACAGTAGCCAAGGGATCACATTCCGGTTCGATATCGCAAAAGAAATAATTAACAATATTTTATACGCGCTAAAAACATTTATTATTATATTATATTAGTTATTTGATACTCTTGGATCATTACGTAATTGTGTTATGATATAAAATAGTACACGTGTGTGTTTGTCCCATAATCCATTCAGTCCGCTGGCGCTGGTAAACAGGACTGTGAAGGATACAATTTGCGGTATTCATTCTCCGTTGTCTTAGTGATAGAACATTACGTGCTTCAACTATTGTGGTTCTGTGCTCGTAGCCCGTGACAATAGGCTACCTTTGTTCTTGTATGGGACGTGCCATTTCCCATCAAATGGATTCTCTCTAATCTCCCCTACACACAGTTTCAGGGTCCGCGGAAAATGGCAAGTGTGTCAAATCCAGCCACTGCGCATTTAATATCATTTCATTTATCACGTAAATCAAAATAAAAATAATGTGGTGTAATTTTATTTTAAAAAATGACAGTTCGTGTCGGTAATTATGTTGGTGAACGTATCGATCATATTGTTTAGTATTTTTTTTAATGATATGTTTTAACGCGCGATAATTGAAAGAAAATAATATTTTATACTTATAATATGAGTAAAATATACCGGTAACTTTATCGGATCTTTGTAAATGCAATAACATTTTTTCTAGCTTCAATGTTTTGGTATGATTTTGCTAATGTGACAGTAAGTAACGCGTCTTGTGTGAAGCCTTCCAGTTACAGAACTAAACAAGAGACAGTACTAACACTTGACAACACCTGCAAGTATACACATATTGAAAATGCTAAATGTTATGTTTGTTTGCCTGTTTCCAACAGATGAAGTATTTTGTTGCTCGGCGCAAGTTTAAGGAAGCGTTAAAGCCTTACGACGTAAAGGATGTCATAGAACAATACTCCGCCGGGCATGTTGATCTGCTGGGCAGAGTCAAAAATGTACAAACTAGGTACAGAGGATTACCATCCCCACTGTCATGTGTAGTGCTCCATGAGTGATCAGTACTTGTCTCCTTGTGCTCTAATCGGTCTGAGCGTGTTATGCACTAACTTACCTAAGACATCGCTGCACCTGACAACTCTATTGGTCAATACTGAACCCCGACTAATGTACTCGGCTGTGTATACTACCCGTATGTACGGACACCGCACCCTCGTAATATGAGCGAGTTCTTCACTCTATTCACTTCTTGTTTAACTGTTCCCACACTGCCGTTTCGAATGTATGTATCTTTATATGTACATAATATATCAATTCAAACGGCGATTGCACTCAATTCTTGTTTGTGTTTAGAAGTTGTCAGCGAGAAGCGATGGACTTTGCTTTAGACCGAAATAAACGTAGCTTGATAGGGATCGATTGCATCGCTAGCAGATTACTTTCAGAGTGCATTCATAACTCCTACAGACAGCATGAGCTACTAACTATCCAATATTTCTTTACACTGACTGCCCTTTTTCTCCTCTAATCTTCTATTGATGCCTTACTTTGACGCAATAATGCCAGTGTTACGTAATGAACTAAATCATTCTGATAAATACTAAATATAATTATTTTTGCAGTTTGACCATAATTTTGGGAGTGCCTAATTTTTTTACTTGTACTAAGACATAATTCTGCATGTAAAGTAGAATTTTGAGACAGTTATTCGAATGGGGAGAGTGACAATTCTTAGTGGCTAAATTCTTTAACGGATGAGTAGTTTCCATACATTTTTCAAAACGCCTTTTTGATGCATGGTATTTTGTTAGTTTTCATACGAAGTCTAAATTGATACTGAGGTATTGTAAGGAATACAGAAAATCTTAAACGCTTTTGTAAGAAAATAAATCTTGGCAAAATTAACACGTTATGAGACATTTATACAATACTCGAGCTTACATCATTCCCGCTAGAATCACTCATTGATGGATTGATGATACCAAACCATGTGTTCCAAAGTGAATGCACCATCGCATCATGTGCGTTTTCCCTTTTATGTTTTTATTACTGGCTGTTCCTTACATGTTGTGTGTTGTTTTGTATGTTCCTTGTAGCTCAAGTATTTTCTCGCACGCAAGAGATTTAGGGAAGCACTGAAGCCTTACGATGTTAAGGATGTGATAGAGCAATACTCTTCGGGGCATGCTGATCTCCTGAATAGAACCAGGAACCTCCAGTTCAGGTGAGTGGCTCCACAGGACCGGCCATCCTTCCACCCCGAGGATTTGTGTTCCGACCGACCATTTTAAAACTCATCCAATATTACGTGCAATCAGACAGACTATGTATATATATATATATATATATATACATTGATGAAATCATGCAGTTGAATAAACAGATAAAGCAATTTTTACAGTATTTTTTACAGAAATAATCCCCAGCCAGTTTTACGTGTTATATATTTATTGCAAATGACATCAAACGTGACCCTAAAACTCTTCTTTTTTTATTACACGCAATCTAAAATGCTTTAATAGTTTGCTTCATAATATTTTAGTTGGAAAGGCAAATAATTTTTCCTACCAAATTAATTTGCTGCACTTTTCTTTGATAAAGGGCACTGCTTTGTTGCTTCAAACGTAAATTTGATGAAATCAAAATGTTCTTTTCAAAAAATTTATTTTATTCAAAATAAAAAAAATGTATTGAAATTAGTATCAATTATTATATTACTTATCAATGCTCGCATTATGTTGCGTTTCAATTAAAATCGTTCATTAAAATTATTTTTAATTAAAATACACAAATGACGAGTACACTTTTATAATACTTCATTTGTATCTAAATAATAATGCTTCAAACTATTGTAATGTACATCAATTTTATCTTTGTATTGTGCGCTTGAAAACTTTTATAACTCAATAGAGGCTTTATAAATAATGTTAAATAAATAACTGTAGCTTAGTTTAAACGCGTAGATATATAATTAATACTTTACTAATGAATCTCGCTTTAGATTTTAAAAATGCACGTCATAAACTAAAATGCATCAAAATTAGATTAGAAAATAGGAACTTAAACAACATTGATAAAAAAAAATAAAAAAAATATTTGTAATTTATGCTAATGCCAATGAGGAAGTTCGGTGTTATTTTTGTTATTAGACTATCAAACTAAGCCAATTTTCAAATGTATATTTTTTAATGTATCGTATTAGAATCGCTATGATTTTTTAAAGTTTTTTATTTAGAAATTACATCGCCAGTGACGTCACGAATTGTCATCGGTGAGTTGTGCTGCCATTTAAAAGTAGAACTGTGTAGCTGTCAAAATACACCAAACGTTGAAAAAATGGCTGCCCGGAAACCGGAATTCAATCACAACACATAACAACGCCATAATTGAACGGTTATTGTTCATAAGACTTTTGACGTTTTAAAGTAGTTCAGTTTTTTTTTTATACATTTTCTAGAAACTTCGTCGCACAATTAAATGCCCTAATTTTACCGCGTGTAAAAAAATGTTCTTATATCCATTTTCCCGTAGCACTGAACTTCCTTATTAAATAATTTTAAACAATGAAAATTATTTTCTAACAGCTTTCTTTAATTTAATTTATTAACTACATTACAATAAATTATTATTTAACATTTGGAGATATGATAAAAATAGACCAATAAATTGCCAATTTCATACATTTTTTGTCTTAAAAACGACATAAAAATATGATATAAATGTTTTTTAAAGTAGTTTCAGTATTCCATTAAAAAAACGTTTTTATTTATCCAAAGTTATTCTATAAAAGCATATTAAAGTAAAATCTCTGCTGCGATTTTTAAGAATAAAACAACCGTTCATTATTACAAAAGTAAAAAAAACCTTAATTGATTTGATATGAAAATAATATTTATTTATTTAACAGTTAAAATTACACAGTGAAGCCTTAAAGAGACAAATCAACTATCATTCTAGACGACCTACTTTAAAACGTTTAATTGATTTTTTTTCTGAATGGTAAAGGTCATTTTAATGATTCAGAACAACTAAAAAATAATATTCAATTTTGTGATATCTAAATTTTAAAATAGACGATTTGAGTTTTTAATTAGATAGCTAAATCAAAACAGTGTTACGTATTTATGAAATTATTGTTTTTATCCTATAGGTTAGACCAAATTCTGGGGAAACAAGGGTCAAAAGCAAAAGACGTATATGCCTCAAAAATCAGCTTGGCCAGTAGAGTCGTCAAAGTAGAGAGACAGGTAAGGAATATTTTTTTTTATTTGTTTATTTACAAAGCTGCATTGTATATATTTTAATAGATAATAATGAAAGTAAATTGTACACTTAAGAGTGAAATATTAAGATGATATGTATTGGACGAGCAGTTCAATTGAATAAATATTTAAATATAGTTTTTCTGTCACTCTGCACGTCGGACTGATTATGATAAAATTGAGGTGTCTACTTCCGTTTTTCGCACCACAAAAGTGATCCGGTTTTGTTTTATTTATTTATTATTATTATAACTAACGGCCGTCGCTAAATTGAACAAAATTAAAAACAAATACAAAGTTATAGAATAGAAAGCAAACCTAGTTAATTTTTATGGTTAAACTCGATAAAAGTTTATACAAACAGACTGAATCTCCGGTTCATCGGTTATTGTTGCAAAGTCAGTAGTACTTACTTCCAATGTACAACCGAATGAGCATGAACCTATCTAGGTAGCAAGTACGACTGCTTGGATACTTAATGTTTCGGGGTCTCAAACTAATTACTTTATTTACTCTATCTTAAAATTTAAAATCTAAAAAAATGCATATTAAAAATAAAATATAAATATTGCATGTGTAAAAACTAAATACAAATAGAAATATTATAAATATACATTATTTGTTTATTTGTTTAAATTTAATGTTGTGCACACAGTGCTATGTTAATATAAATCTAGACAATATTACGAATAAAAAATAAACCTAACACAGCACCAATTACGTACACAACACAATGTATGAAACAACTATCTAACAGTACAACAAGATGTAAGAAGAATTTGTGCTTTGTGTGAATTTACTAGTGATTGTGTTTTTATTGTTGTGAGTATGAAATGTAGTGCGTGGAGTGAAGTGTATGGAGTGATGTGTATAAGATGTGGTGTTTATGTAGTGTGTATTCTGGTAGTACCTAGTTTAGTATTGATTATTTCTGTTTATTTTCAAAGAGGCTAAATGATACTAATATTACAGTAACTTTAGACTTATTATTATAACTTTACCATGTTGTTTTACTTGTGATGCTCATTTTTAAATTAGGAAAAAACAGACAACTTATGTTTACACCTAATATATTGTGTTATGTACGTAATTTATGCAATATAAGGTTTACTTTTATTTGTAATAATTACTTTTTACTATACCAGCAGAACTGTGTACACACCGGTAAATATAAACAAAGTAATATAAATGCTTTTTACCATCCCAAGGTCGACGACATAGAGACCAAGTTGGACCAGCTGCTTGAGCTGTACCTCGAAGACCGGAAGCGCTTCCCCGCGCTGGCCGAGCCCCCCGGGCCCGAGGGCGGCGGCTGCCGGGGTGGCAGCGCGGGGGGCGCGGGGGAGCCGCCCGCGGCGCCGCGCCCCCCGCGCCCCATCCTGGTGGACAAGCAGTGCTCGGAGCCCACGTCGCCCATCGCGCTGGCCTTCCAGCCGCCCCCGCCGAGCGCGCAGGGGGCGCAGCCGCGCCGGCCCATGCACAGAGGGTACTCGGATCTCGGGAATAGAATAAGAAAACGAGTAACTTTAAGGTGAGCGAAATTTTTAATGTATATGCATATCTTATTTTTACTGACATATAGCTCTTTCTTAAAGTGGTTGATACGAGTATATCGTAAGCGAACGTACCAATCACTGATTTTAAAGATTAGCAGAAAAACACCCGATCAGATTGCCTAAATAGAAATGCAATACTGAGTAAATGCATTAGAGATACATTTTTAATTCAAATAGTGTATTAAAAGTATGCCCTATCACACATGCACACATCTTCTGACACCCACACACACTTAATCACACATACACTTAATCACAAATTAAAATATTCTTACTGAATCCAATTAACAAGAAAAAATAATAATTTGGTTTTAGTTTTAGTACTAATAGGATATTATTATTTATTTATTATCCTCGTGTCGACCTAAGCCAATTACAACAGTTATATGAAGCAACCTATGTACAAGAAACTGACCATAAAGAACAAACTATGTAGCAAAGACCAACAAGGGCAATAAAATAATGGTATACAATATATGCAGACGATAAACATATAAGATTTCGATCTAACCATGTCGATCCATTCTCATGCCGAACATTTTTTAGTGGCAAAGAGATCTACAAAAAGCCGGAAGATCTATCCTAAAAAAAATCAAGTTATATGACGGATTGACTAATCCTACACATTCTCGACATTAGAAAATTTAATAAATAGCAAATGTTGACTTCTGGCGACATGGTTGGGAACGTGAAAAGAAATTGATTGCAACAGAGATGGGACATTACTTATTGCGTTAAGTTGATGATCTTGATTTATTTAATGACTCAGCTCTCCGCTACAAACGGAACCCGAGTTTCATTTTCAATAATAATATTTAGCCTCTATCAATAAAATTAATAATAATAATAATATTCAGCCGTTTTTGATATAAAATAAACATCACATTTCTCACAAACCACTTTATAAACAATACTACTTATTTTATTTTATTTTATTTTTTATTTTATTTTAATTTTTGCACCACAACAGGCCAGGAGGCCCAATTACAGTGGTGAATTACATCACAGAACACCCAGGCTTGAGAAAAATCACATTTAATTTTTGTGTTCTCACCGGGAATCGAACCCGGAACCTTCCGTCTGTGAGTCAAGCGTCTTGACCACTACACCACGGAGGCCACCACTTATTCAAAACTATGGAGATACTAACACAAATGGAGTCACGTGTTAAACATATTCTCGTCAAATTTTGTTGTCCTGTTTAGATATTGTATTATATATTGTGTTGTGTACGTAATTGGTGCTGTGTTAGGTTTTTTTTTGTTGTAATAATATCACTGTATTATACCAATATAGCACTGTGTGCACAGTAATAAACTTAAATAAAAATAAATGATTTTTGAAAATGCATCTAAGGTCCATCTCAGTTCTACGTTTTTCCAATGAAGATAGATTAAGAGATTGCTCTATTTCAAAATATAAAAAATTACCCCTTTGCAATCCGAGCAACCATGCCCCTTTTCTAAGAAAGCGGTGTTGGAAAGACTCGACATGGGGAGTCCTATAGAATGGAAACCCTATTGGAGAAGCATATTCTAGATAGGGTCGAACTAGTGAGCAGTAAAGAGCTTTGATGGTATTCATATTTTTGTCCGTTGTTATTCTATTTTATAAAACCAAAAATATGGAGAATTGTTCACAATATTATCATTAATTTGTTCACGATAGGGGAGTTTACTATCTAAAGTAATACCAAAATCTTTTATAGACGAAACTATTGAAACGGAAATATTTTTTAGTTTGTAGTTGAATTGTGTAGGTTTTTTTCGTCGCGTGAAAGACATTATTTTACATTTGTCAATGTTAAGTTGAAGGCAATTGATGTCACACCATTCATTAAAACAATTAATATCCTCTTGAAAAAGAAGACAATCATTATAATTTTCTTAGTTTAGCTGTACGTTTTTCAATAAATTAATCGCTGATAAACGTTTTCACGAGTATTTTACAAATTTAATTTTAATTTTAATTTTATTTTTATTAATTTATCAAATATTTTTGTGTACCGTATATTATATTATTTTCACATATATACTTACTGTTAACTAACTTTCATTATTTGTTTTTAAGATTAATTTGTTAATAACATTTTTTTTATACGTATATATGTGTATATATGTGTGTATATATATATTTAGAATTCTTAACAAGTTATTTACAATTTGTTTTTTAATTTTAACATTGTTCTTATATTCATATTTTTAATCTTTTTTTTTTATGCAAAGTTTCGCTTTTTATTTTGCATTGCAGTTTGCTTTTTATTGTTTCTACATGTATATAAAATCTTTTTTTATTTCTTTTAATGTGTTGTGTATTTATAAAATTATTACTTTCTTTGTTTGTAGTTACCTGTATATTTATTTTTATACTTATAAGTATATGAAAATGTATTTATTTTTTTGTTTGAATTCTTTACAAGTTACTTACAATTTGCTTTTTAATTCAATTACTTTTATTATATCCATATAAAATTATTTTTTTCTTTTTACTATGTAAAGTTTCACTTTTTATTTTGCATGGCAGTATGCTTCTTATTGTTTCTAAATGTATTGTTTATCTTTTAAATTTTTACGCACTATGTTTGTACTTAACTGTATATTTTTTGTAAATGCCCCTTGGGCGTATTGTAAAATTAAATAAATAAAATAAATAAATAAATTTATTTAACTTCTTGTGGATAATAATATATATTTGTACATTAGCTGGCGCTTATTGCTTAACGGCAATTTTTTTTAAACCAACCAATATAATAAGTTACATCAGGGATGGAGAATACCTTAGAAAGGGAATATGGAAGTCTCGGCATTAACAGGGCTTATGACCTGTCATTGGCTGGTTTAAGTGGCCACTTTACACACTGTGTAACATTCACCATGTTTAAACATCCATATTTCTTCATTTCTTCCATTTGTTGATTTTAGTGAAGTTAAAGAGCTGAAACCTTCATTGTTGTGAACAGACTTCATTCATCTGACTGAATAATTTCACATACTAGGCAACGCCTGAAAACATTTTTCAAATTTTTAAACTTCTTCCACTTAAACCAGCCAATGACAAGTCATAAGCCCTATAAATGTCTAGACTTCCATATTCCCTTTCTAAGGTACTCTCCATCCCTAATGACTCCCGAGGGGGTGAAATCCAGTCTTTTGTCTACAAACATTTGGACAAACTCAAATATTGTGTTTTTTTTTACCAGTCTAAAATTTAAAACGTTTTTGAGAGAAAATATAATGATAAAACAAAATGGATACAAAATGAGAAGTATGAATATTTTTTTTTTATTTAATCAAAATCTTTTCTATTCTACGGTGGGAAAAGGAAATAAAGGAAGAGGAATGGAGGAGAGATTAACGAAGAGGAAGGAGATGTTTCTTCAGAAGTGATTTAAATAGAAATACTGTAGAAACATCATTAGTTGAGGATGGGAGATTTGAGCCGCGTGAGACAGTTGAGCCGCATGGACACTTTACGAGTGAAATGTTAAAATGATTGAAACAGTACATTTATAAAAATAAAACAGAATTAAATATATACGTTTATATAAATGCCTCTGTTTATCTTATTGATTTTTAAGAAAAAGTTACTTTGAAAAATAAAGTTGAGAATAACGTTCATTGAACAGTGTTTATCGTAAATCATAATTAAACCGTATCACTTGAACAAATTTACTAACTTCAGTGAAGAAATTCAGTGTTTTTTTTATAATTTATTAATAGACTTTCAAACCGAGTCAAAAATTGTTTGAAATTATTTTAATGTATCGTATTATTAGCGCAGTGTTTTTTTCAATTTTGTGGTTTTAAAATTACTCCGCGTGTGACGTCACAAGTTCTCTACGGCGAGTTCTGCTGATTAGTGGATTGGCTTTGCATAAACCAAAAACCGATCACAACACTCTTTCATTGTTGTTTGGGAAGAACTAGCGACCTCCTTTAAATTAGTTGGTTTTAACTACAGTGTATTTTTTTCATACATTTTCAAGAAACTTCGCAGGACAACTTTATTCTCCGATTTTTACCGCACGTAAAAAAACACTTTTAAAATCAAATTTCTCGAAGCACTGAACTTCCTCATTGCCGAAATATAGCTAACAATTAAGCATATTATTGTTCGTACAAAGGCGTAAATAATTACAAGAGCCAATCCATGCCACGTCAATTTATCTTCTAGCAATAAATTGAAAGGAAATCGATATTTTCCCTAGTTCTTGTTGCTGTGTTAGTTTTTGCCGGTAGTCGGTAGGCCAATATCCACTTGAGTGGAGCGA
Source organism: Micrasema longulum (assembly GCF_059751315.1). Lineage (NCBI taxonomy): Eukaryota > Metazoa > Arthropoda > Insecta > Trichoptera > Brachycentridae > Micrasema > Micrasema longulum. The sequence goes on from NW_028277998.1 coordinate 128,927, forward strand.
AGTACCTACAGAAATCTCAACTCTAACTCAAGCGGCAAACTTTTGAGTTAAACTTACTTTGTCAGTATAGCGTTCCCTTGAGAATTGGGGCGTGTTAACCCGTGTAATTACAGTTATGTTGACACTAAGCAGGCTTTGAAACTTCATAATAATAAGTTTACGCGACTTGATGATAAAAATAAATCTCAACTTATTTGTATGAAAGCATTTTGTTAGAAGTCAACTGCGCGACGCGTCACGTGTGGCGTCGACGTGGCACGGTATTTGACGTTACGTTCTTTGAGTAGGGTAGAGCGGGCTTATTTGAACAAGCAGAAAAATTAGGTACTCATATGCCCTAATTCGTATACGTGAAATTAAGTAGAAGTAACTTTCAAAGCATTTTTGACTATATATTTAATTAATGATTTCATTCGGTATTTTTAATTTTATTTATTAATAACAAATTAAAATACAAATACAATTACAAAAAATACAATTTTTTACATTAATCAAATACATATATTTGCACAAACGTTTCCCATTACGTAAAAGAAATAAACAATTCTTGTGTACATAATGGGGAGTGATGTTTTACAATAGATTATTTTATTTTAATCAATAATATTTTTAGAAGAACATAAATAAATTACAAAAAAGATATTAACGATGTTTTCAATCAGTGTTACATAAAGAAGAATTATAGATGTAATTTTTACTTCTTTCTTAAATATATTGTATTCCAGACTGTATTTTTTATTATCTTTGTTCATTTCATTAAAGAAAAATATTCCTCTGTAAGTATATAGATGTTGTGCAGTTGTTGTTTTTAATTTAGGAATTAAGATATTACCACCTGTTCTAGGTCGCGTACTTACGTTTTGAGAGCTGGAAATACCAATTTTTGTTTTATCTTTATGTATTTGAAGCATTAAGGTATTTTTCTGTTTATTCTTATGGTTTAATCCCACGTTGAATGTATTCATCATGCCGATTTCATACACTGCGTTTTCACTAAATTTTTCTTCGCACATTGATTGCGACTATTTTGTACTTCTCTTAGTAACCATGTTCATTTTCTTAATCGTTCAGCAGGGGCAAATCGTGTATATAAGCAATTATGCGCAGCTTCCCTTTATATTAAAACATCCATTATAATGTTTAGCGGTAACTTTATTTACAAAAAAAAACAAAACAAATAATAACGATTTCTTATAAATCTTGCAAATTTCTTTAAATATAAATAAAAATATTAATAAAGTGCGCCCAGCGCCAGCAGTGAGCCAAAGAACTAGCCGATTACTCCAGCTTATTTCTTCAAACAAATAAGTGTACTATATTTTGAACATATTAAACCCAGTAGCGAGATTTTTCTCCCAGAGTAAACTTTCAGATTACACAAACTCTTCGAAGATTCTCAATTTGGAAAACAGTATTTCAAACATTATTTCTTAAGGACTATTTTTCTTTGAGATGATACTTTTGACATACGACTCGCAACACATGTAGCGCTCGACTCGGCCGTTTTTGGCATTATTCATTTCTAGAACAAATCGGCTAGTTGACATTTCAACTGTAATGCGAATACCTAGTACCGACTGAATTCATTGTTCTATTTTTTAAAAAAACTTTTATTAAAGTTATGGGTTAATTTAATTTATTATAAAGCTACACAATATAATATATTAAAAAGCTACGTCGTTTGAGTTGATTTTATAGATGAGAGTTGTTGTATTACACAGAACCACAGAAAAAATATATGTTTATCTATTTGTACAAACCACTTAAATTTAGAGTTATCCTTCGACCGGTTTCGAGGTGACTGCCTCATCATCAGGAATTAAACCAACTTATAATTACTCGCGTTGCTATTTAAATTATAAATCATTGTATGAAATAGACACAAAATGAAAGAAAGAAAGAGAAAGAAGATAAAATGAATTATAAAGGGAATATTTTTAAAAGAGGACTCGAAGTTAAATTTTATCTAATTACACCTTTTATCAAAAATACAATTTTACGTTCACTTTGCCCAGCTAACAAAGGTACATACCCGTTCCAAGCTAGGCAATTACATTCCAATATATGATAACAGTTAAATTAATCGAGAGCAAAGACTAATACAATATTAACTTACTCGTATACACATTTTGATACATATACATACACACCCGCACATATATACACATATATATATATATATGATAATTTAATTGATTATTTATTATTTAAAGTTTCGGTCGAAGTATTGAAGAAACCGGTCGAAGTAAAACTCTAAATTAAAGTGGTTTATACAAATTTATAAACATATGAGTGTAAAATGTCATACCACAAAGTTAAAAATGTTTTTTAAAACAATAATAAATTAATATTTAATTATAATTCACAAAATTCACATTTTTTTAAAAATATTTCAGTGGCGTACCGCAGTGTGGAGATCCTCCTCTCAGACCGAACCCTCCCACACAAGATTCTAGTAGTCACCTTAACGATAATGGTAAGTACATCTTCTTCAATTATTGATTAGGGCTAAATATTATTTTACAAGAATCGTGATCAAAAAATAATAAATAAAAAACATAACTAAAACAACTATTGTTAAGTTCACAAACACTTACGTTGAAAAAATACTTCTATATTTCAACGACTATTTTAAATTCTGAATATAAATTATGGACGAGAAGGTTTGATGTGAGTTTTTCTTTGGAAATTTCAGACAAAGGTTTCCAAAGAAACTTGAATTATTCAGAAGTGCAAAAAAATCTATCCGTCATTTTCTTAATGCGCTGTCAAAGTTTTAGTAGTATATTTAATCATTTCGAAATCGTTTATTTTAATTAATATTAAACAAAGCTATTAAATAAAATTAAAAATTGTAGGGATGTTTAATTTGTCTCAAATTTTAGAATAAAAAATATATAGATTTTCGAGTAGCTCAAACACCCTTACTGTATAAGTGTTTGCTAACAAGTTGTCAGTCGTTAGGACTGCATTGATAAAGATCCGATATATCTCAATTCTCCTTCTGGTGGAATAAGACCGAGTTAAGGTGATTGCTTTTTCACCCCCCGGGACCCAACCTACTTGAGAAGTTACTGTACTCCAATACTTTATCAGGCCTAAGATTACAATAATAAGGTTAGAGACTAACCGATGTTTGTTGATACAGTCAAGTCTTATTTTGACGTACGGAATTAAAACAATTCTTTAATTATTTTGTTGTTTTTGTCTGTTACAATGGTGCTACCTATATTAATTATAAAAATGTTTTGAATTTAACAAGAAAAATCAACGTACCTTTATATCGACAAACATCGATAAATCTCTTATCTTCTGATTTTAATACAGGTTCAGGTACGTGTTCCATTAGGGTTATTAAATTGTCGATGTTTTGTCGAGCACAAGCACGTTCTGTTATGCACTTTCAGATAAATATTTTAGATTGAAAATGAATTAAAATGTGATAAAATGAACTTCTAAACTCTAAGCTACACCAAATAATAAAACCCAATTAAATAAAGTATTTTAACGTATCTAAGAATTGGAACTTTCTATTCATTCACTATTTTATTTCTGTATATTTGCAATTAATCTAGCTGGATGTATATAGAATAACAACACAATCTCGATGTTTGTAGTTTTGGATTAATTAATAAATTATTGTGAACAAAATTTTTTTTTTTGATTTTCACCAATTTCTTATGTTGCTGTTTTTCTTACATGTTTTCGAACAAACCAATTATTTTCCAAAAAAAATCATGTTATAATTTTTTTGATAAAACATTGTATCGACGGTAAAAGGGTTAAATGACTGATGCGCCATTAAGTGAATTTTGTAGAAAAGCCAATTAAAGATTTTTTTAAATCAATTCCAAAACGACGTCAGATAAGTACCAAAAAATGGTTATCATGTAAATCTATTAAATTTGTTAAAACAACTCAATTTTTGTGATCCAAATCTGTTGATTTCATGAACGAAAAGTGGTACAAATATTTAACTCAATTTCGGATATGGTGGCGCATATGTCACTAAGCCTTTTTACAAAGATAAAAAAAACGCATTCTAATTTTATATTTATATATTATACCTACACGTACTAAGTTGTGTGAGCACTTAAATTCAAAATAACCCCACATTCTCCTTCGTTCGTGAATATTATTTTCCGCCCTTATTTTGTAATTAAATTAAACTTATCAAAACGTCTTTTCTTACTTCTGAACAAACTGAAAAATGCCTTGTTAATAAACAAATAGACGTGTAATTAATGGTTGCGACTTGCAAAAACAGTATCTTAGATTTTTAACAACAATAACTATGCTACCAAATAGAGAGCTCTTCAAACGTGGGTACATTTATCTTTAAAAATAATCAGATATGACTTTTTTATATGTTTCTACTATTCCTCAGATAAGCCATTGATTTATTTTTTTAGTTGGTATTTACATTTACATTTAGGAATTTACATTTATTAACATTTTTTTTTGCACCACAACAGGCCAGGAGGCCTAATTACAGTGGTAAATTACATCACAGAGCACCCAGGATTGAGAAAAATCACATTTTTAATTTTTGTGTTCTCACCAGGAATCGAACCCGGAACCTTCCGTGCGTGAGTCAAGCGTCTTGACCACTACACCACGGAGGCCGCCAATAATTCAATTTTAAGAGAAAATAGGAATGTCTTTTTTTAAATTAAAACTATGACAGCTGATTTTGAGCTTTTGTGAAAAATTACCAGTAGGCCGCCCGCGTTGCGAAAGTTTATATGATATTTTTTATTTTATTTTATGACACTTAAAATAATAAATAATAATAAAAATGCTACTTTACCGATACTAACACATTACGTGGTAATCACTACTACTTTTGAAAAATATTTCAATGGTAGTTGCTTATTTTTTGCCTTGCAACAGGTATATTATTTCTAACTGCTCTAACTATTGCGCGAGGATCTGGAGGTAAAGTAAACAAGACGAAACGCGTCACAACATACCCTTTGCACATTTTATAAAAAATAAAGTAGAATTACAATCCAATAAACTTGTTTTATTTTGGATACATTATCAAATTAAATATGGAATTCTACCAACTGTCTGCTTACACAATAAATATGTCATACCATATTTATTTGCTATAAACTTATTAATAATTATAAAAGGAATGGCCCACGCTCATACGCTGAAATCTTTGTGGGCATTTTTTCCAATTTATGTTATAGCTTAATTTTAAGATGTATTTTTTAAAGTGTATTTTTGTTGTTAAAATTCTATGTTAATATATGTTTGGAAAAATAAACTTAATAAAAGTAAAAATAAATTAATCACGACTTGCTTATTTGTGAAGGAAGATACAAATTTGTGTTTTTAGAGCGTAACTTAATAATGCTGATCTTGAAGATACCTAGTAGTAATTTATTGCCCCGCGATACACACGAGTACGCTTTTTCAAGTAGATAGCGGGAAAAACAGTATTATTTTTTTCCTATTTTAGGTATGTAGACAATTTGCTTTATCGGGCACAAAGAGTTCGAACATACAAGAATATAAGGAAAAAAAGAAATATCGTTTTTTTATGAACACCTTTTTGTCTAATAACGAAAGTTTCGGAAACAATTATAACTTCAAATCTTTAAAAAAAATGCATAGAAATCCCCATTTGACCTAAATAACACTTTTGATAGAACATGTTCAACTTACTTTTAGTTGTTCTCAAAATTTTACCCTGACGGTAATTCTATAAAGAAATTTAGAGGCATGTTTACAATAAAATACACTAGTCGCAGGGTGCTAAAACTGTTTGAAATCACTTTTATACTCTGATTATTAACGTTAATGCAAATATATGTTAAAAATATAAATTTAAAAAAATGTATTTAGTAATTATATTGTATATCTATATACTTTTAATCTGAATAAACCAAACTAAAAATGTAACAGACTGTCTACATTGGGCAGTGTACGGTTAAGGAATTTTTAAATTTTTCAATATTATTTTTTTCTACAACAAATTTCAAAGCAAAATTTAAGTATTATTAATTTGGGCCTGTTTGTAAATATGCATTTTAATTGATTTATTTTTATAAGTGATTTGATGAGAACTCCATACACTGTATAAATAACATATTTTATTACTGAACTTACAAATCGAATTTATCTTTATAAATAGTTTTACATACTTTTTTTTTTAGTAATTTTTAAATTAAATACCGAAGTCAAAATGAAAATGTGTTCAAGTTCAAATAAATTTTAATGTTTTAATAAACATCGAGATTATTTTCTTTTTTTTGTTCGATTTGATGATATAATTAAATAAATTTTGCACAAACATCTGCTTCAAATATTTCTTTATGTTTCTAATCATACATTAATTAAGAAAATGCTAGTTATTTATCTCCTGACAACAACATGTAGACTGTAACTAATTAGTTCACCAGAATTATATAAATCAACTCATCTTATATCGAATTGGTGCCAACTTTTGTAGTGAGAAATTTTTTTAAAGTTTCATATTATTACAGTGGGTATTTTAAATTTTTTTATATATTGGGTTTCTGAAGATTAAAAAAGACCAAGTAGTAAATAAAAAACACAATTTTTCTAATAACAAACATTTGGATATACTCAAAACATTGTTAGTTAAACTAACTGATATAAGAAGTACAAAAATTGAAAAATTATTTTCAGGCGTTGCCTCGTAGGTAAAATGGTTCAGCCAAATGAATTTCACCCACATAATAAAGGTTTTAGATCTTTTATTTCACAACTCACAATCAACAAATGGAAGAGTTGAGGAAATGTGGATGTTTAAGCAAAGGCCGAATGTTGAATGTTACACAGGGTGTAAAGTGGCCACTTAAACCAGCCAATGATAGTTCATAAGCCCTGTAAATGCCTATACTTCCTAATTCCCTTCTCAAAAATGTTTTCCCTTTCTGTTGCAACAAATTTAAATAAAATATCCTAGTGTGGTTAGTAATAGAAACGAAATTTGTACATTTATTTAGTTTACCGACATTAACATGTGTTATTCGAACGCACTATAAATAATATACTATCGTATAAAAAAAAAAATTAAAAAAATAAATAAGAAAAAAAAATCTCTTTATCCCTTTCTAAAATTAATACCTCGTACGAGCCCGACATCAAAATTTTGTTTTCGGTGCTAAATAAAAAAAAACATGATAATTTTCCTACCCGCACCTGGTGGTGCATAGGGCACTTTGTTGGTACTCCAATATCAGTGTACCTGCATCAGTTTACTTTCTTGGAAAGTAAGGTGATCGGTCTTACTCTTTAGGTGCCAGTCAAGGAGTAAATAATTGCAGTGTAAAGTCACCGTTGAAACAATTTTTTATTGTTGAATTTTTTTACAATGTACATAAGAGGTAACACAGAGTATTCAAAACAAATAATTACATTGCAATGAAATACATATTACCAATAACAATTGTAAACAAAAATCCCATAAAGCCATGGCATGGCCATTTCACGTTCATACTGCCGGGAATTCGAGGGCTCTTGGCTCGTGGATTTAGGAATACGTTATTATGTTTTTGTGACAAGTTTATTTGTGCAAATAAATAAAATAAATTGAACCCTCTATCTGCACTCAAATTCCTCGTTCGGGATTTTTACCTAAGAGCAGCTATCCACTCTAAAACACACGTCCAGGGTTCTAGTTATATTTCATACACATCTATATTCTTCATCCGCCTGGATACGGAATAAGGAAGTTCAGTGGTTTTAAAAAATAATATATTTGTTAATAGACTTTTAAACAAAGGTATTTTTTTTTCAGTTTTTACATATCGTATTATCAGCGCCATGGTTTTTTCAAAGTTTTGTATCTGTGAAATAAATCCGCGTGTGACGTCAGAGGTTCTCTTCCGCTTATTCTCGATCAATTTTACCAATTGGTACATTGACGGCAAGTGAATCGGAAATCTTTCATAGCTCTCCTACCATTGGTTGATTGATATGAACTAGTGACGTCGTTCATAGTAGTCAGTTTTTATTTAAATGGTTTTTGTTTTTTTTTTTCGTACATTTATTAGGAAACTGCCGTACAATTGAATGCTCCATCTTTTATCGCGCGCAATAAAATATTTATGTATCCAATATTCCGTAGGGCTGAAGTCTCCATTCTTCTCTTCAATTGACATTAATATGTGTTTGAACCAACTCTCAATACCAAATTTATATCTACATACATATTTATATCCGTCCCACTTCCTATTTCGCACAGCTCTACGCAACAATGGTAACTCGTGTGGTACCTATCAAAAAGACTTTAAACGCAGTACTAAACTAACATCAGACAAGTAAAGTGCTCTTAACAAATTATCGACAGCCGAACTGAAGCAGCGTCACACGACCGCCAGCTTCTCCAGCACGGTTCCATCACCACGTCGCATCTCAACACAACAGCTGGTTAGTGGAGTTGCGCATCCTTTCTCTTCGAAAATAGTGAAATATCACATACTACGAATACCAATAAAAATATATAAAACGGATTAAAAATAATTCATTGTATTTTCAGAATCAATATGAATATTGAGGAGATATTGAAATGTTTTCATACATAAATGTAAAAAAGAAATTAAGTAAAAATACGTTCGTAGAAAAACGTGGCGTGATTGGCCTTGGTTGTTGTGACGTCAAGATTCATGAAATTGTTCTACACAAATTTCAATTGCCACGAACAAATAAACATAAATCGTGACGTATTAAGGGCGTGGCCAATGGAATCACGGTTTTTTCAGGAATTCAAAATGACAAATTTAAAAGTATTTTTTATGCTGCTGATATTTAGCAAAAATAATTTTTATCGGACAGTAAATAATTTTAAATGTTTAAAAAAATATGATATTTCCTTATTCTGTCCAGTCGCTAAATTTTTCTCCTCCTGGACGAGATGTTGCTCCACACCTTGTCTACTCCTCAACAATATGTATAATTTTAATATGAACAATATAATGTGTTATTTAAAGGAGTGCCCATGCGTCACTTGCATTCGTTAATACACCACACTGGTAAAACATAATAACGCTCTTGAAGAATAATGGGGTATTTTATGTCTTTATTAAACGGTTGCTTTCTGATTTATTCGATATGTGAAATACCAGCTTATCAAAAGGTTTCGGAATAAGTATTTCATGTAGATTAATAAATCTGCGTGATCGGTATGCAATGTTAGTCTCGCAGATCTAACTGCATGTGAGGTGGTAGCTTTATAAGCTGGTGTCACGCGATTCCGCCATTTTAAAGTGCACCTGAAATGAAATCTACTCAAGTTGGCTTGGGAGGGCTGTCCACTAGCGGTGATAAAAAAACTTGTTCAGCATTTGCATACATATACGGAAAATGCTGTCAAGCACCTGGAATGGTGCTCACAACAAGGCCTCGTAGTAAATTGTACTTTTTCAACCCCTTAAGTAAGTTCTCTGGAGAACAGGTTCTCAACTTTTACTTGCCCACGGCTTACAATTTGTTTGGTTGAAAAAAATTCACCATCAGAGGAATAGTGACACTAAATTATTTATTTTCTCTGTTTGTACAAAAAAAAAGTATTAAAGTCAAGTCGGCCTTTACACGAACCAAAGGTTTTAACTGAATATCTAAAACGGAATTCCAAACTGCGGGCAAAACTGCGCACCGAATTGTCATGTTGGATTGCGGTTTGAACGGTTGCGTTATGCTTAATTACGAAAAAATTCACTAGAACTTGATGCGGCGCGTTCCTAACTGTGTGTGTAAAGCCATTTTGAGAGATTTGACTGCAGTTTGGAATGGCGCGTGGACTAGAGGTCGTAAAAAAAATGTAACTGCTGTTTTAAAACAGTACCCTTTCCGAAACACTTCAAACAGTTTCACAAAAATAAATTAAATCGTTTAAAATAACAAAAACTAAATCATCAAGCGCAGAAGTAAATACAAAAATACGTTTCGCTTAGCGCAAACAATTCAACACCCCGCCGCACTCCGTACCGCGCTTCGCCATAACTTTGTTTTAAAACGTTATAGAAAATTAGTATTTTTTTGTTTCTTCATTATCGAAAATTTGAACAACGGAAAAAAAATTCATATATTTTTTTATTCATAACATACTATTGAATGCGATTAGGGAAATGGGATACAAAATAAATATTTTATATATTTAAATTGAGATTGTGGGTTGGAAACGCCAACTGCACTTAACTGTTATTTTTTTAACGTCTTTACGAAACAGCTTAATTTGTGAAACGGTAACTGTTATTGCTATTTTTATAAAAAACCGAAATTCCAACCTCTAGCGTGGACTGTCCAAAGTTTTAAAAAAATGTGCAGTTCTGGACTGCAGGCTGCGGTGCGCCGCGGCGTTCCGCCTTGCTTTACACGTACAGTTCTGCGCGTAGTTCGGACTGGCGCGTCATGTTTCCACGGTCCGGAATATACGTGTAATGGGCGCTATTGGAGATGTAAAAAAGTGTATCGCGCAGAGTTTGAGGAGGTTGTTCCTGGCTTGCAGACTCTGTTTCTTAAAGTATGGAAAGTTCGTGAACTCGAGCAATCGTCGCTAGCACCGCAATGCGCTATCCTGAAAAAATCGCTCTTGAAATCCTCCATGTATGCATATTTGTCTATTATGTAGATTTTCGAAAGAAATTGTAATTTACAAAGTAGATTGCTTACATTTTTTTAATCAGATTTTTGCAATGAAGTAATCTAAAGGCTATTCAAATCTAAGAACTTCATAAAATTTTAATAGATTGACAATGTTGTAAAGTTTGCCGACGTTGCATTGTTTAATGGATGTGAAATTTTTGATGATAACGAAATATCTAAGCAATTATCTGTAATTGGAAGGTTTGATTTGTTACCTTACAATGTATATATTTCACCGTTTTGCCAGAGTTTGAGCATCTGTATTTCTTCATGTTTTCCGTCTGTTGATTTTTGCGAAGTAGAGAGAAGAAAAAGAGCTGAGTATATATGTGGAAGAGATTGTTGGTATTGAATTAACCTTCTCAACAAGTTCTCCTGTACAGTGATTTGAACATTCTGCAGCGTTGCAGCGTCCATTTCGTGCACTGGTATTGATCATTCAGCCTGTCAAATAAAATAAATTAATACTTATAAGAGATGCCGTTTGAGAAACTGTTTTCCGGACTCGAGTGCTGTGGCGTCAAGAAGTGTAGCATTATCTACTCACAGAACTCTCGCGAACAAGTAACGCTCCATATTTTCTTTTCTGTGGAAATCTACAGAACTCAGCACTGCTAATTACATTTTATATTCATAAAGCACGTGAAATAAAACTTTTATTGAATAAGCGAACACGTAATTTTAATTTTCGAACTATAAGGACAAAAATACTGACTATCATCATCATCAGTGGCGCTATAGCCCGTTGTGGGCCCTGGCCTCCTCCAAATTCGTCTCCATTCATTCCTGCACCCTGTGGCTCTTCTCCAGTTTGTCCAGTCAACCGCTCTAATGTCCCTTTCCACATTATCTAGCCATCTTAATTTTGGCCTGCCTCTACTTCGTCTGCCTTCCGAGTTGTTATCATTCATTCCGTGCACATGGCCCAATTATTGTAATCTTCTTATTTTTATGAATTGGGCAATGTTAGGTTCGCCATACAGTGCCTCCAATTCATGATTAAACCGTCTCCTCTACACTCCGGTTTGATAGACAGCACTAAATATCTTACATAATATTTTTCTTTCAAATACTAATACCATATTTTCATCTCTTTTGGTCATAACCCAGCATTCGGCATCATATACAATGACCGGTCTTAGGAGAGTTTTGTAAATAATGGTCTTAGTTTTTCTAGTGAGCAATTTGGATCCCAGATTTTTAAACCAGCCATAATAACATATGGTGGCTGCCGGTAGCCGTGCCTTTATCTCGGTACTATAATTGTTATCATCAGTCATTTCAGCACCTAAATATTTAAAGGAGTTGACATTGTCTATGTGGTGTAACCCAACGTTAATTGCCTGCTCGTACATAGTTTATTTGCAACTTTCTTGCTAACAAATATTTAGGGTAAGATGTATTTATTTTTAGACCCATGTCACTTGTCATCTTTTGATCCCAGGGGAACTTTTCACAATATTTCATTTAAGAATATTTATTTTTATTGATATACAAGAAATTATGGTCTCAAGTTAGTATAATTGGTAACAGTGATTTATTTGTAATGATGTAATAACTTATATTTACATATAAGTTATTCATTTTAAAAAACTTGGTATACTTTCACTTATTAGTTTGACCAATTAGCGCTTTCACCCTCTAATGGGCATCATCAGACTGGTGAATATTAAACAGTGTAGGAATAATTTATATAAAACTAAATATTATCTTAAGTGTAGGTACATTTAAAAAATGTACCTACACTTATTAGTTTTAATATAAATTACACTATTTCATTTATAAAAATTATTCTTTTACTGTATAATATTCACCAGTCTGAAGATGCCCATTAGAGAGTGAAAGCGCTAATTGGTCATATAAATTAGTGGAAGTGTACCAAGTATTTTAATTAATAAATTACATGTAAACATAAGTTATTAAATCATTACAATGGAATTCCATCAAGAATTGTCAATTAATAATTTAAATCAAATTATAATTTATTTATTGGCAACAGCGCAATGTACATTGGCAAATAATATTAAATATGTGCATGTATTAAAATAACTGATCTTTAAAAAAAAAAGTTTAAAATATATTCCCCAGTTTAGTGTTTCACAGTAAGAAATTCGTATGCTTCCGCTTTCCATTGTCGGCCTCGTGGTGTAATGGTCAGCGCGTTTGCTTACCCATGAGGTCTCGGGTTCGATTCCCGACATTGTTGGTATGAAATATTTTTTTTAAAATGTGTATTTACACTAGAATATTTCACAGTCCTTAGACTGGTACCTGAAGCGTAAGATTGATCATCTTACATTTAAGTCACAAAAAATATCAAGATACGTTGCGATTGGTGTACCAATGCAGTGCCCTATGCACAGTTTACAATCTAAAAACTTTCTTAATTTGTTACAATTTCTTAATTTGTTTCTTAAAATTAAGGCACTAAAAGTTTTTAAATTATGTCTGTCGTTTATGAATGACTATCTGATAATGAAAAAGCATTGTTATTTAATTTATATACATATATTTTTTTTTTGTATTTGTAGTTTTTTGTATTAAATATCTAAAAAAAAAGATTTTTTTTTATGTTGAAAGCATTAACTTTGTGGTCAAACATTTGAATTAATGTTAGTAAATAAAAGTATTTTACCACTTACCGACTTTTTATGTCTACCGGTTCTGAGACGTACTCGTCTCTTCGTCAGGACACTCACTACAAAAACATGCAAATACTTAAATACATTTTCACATTTACCATCACCGAAGTATACGTAGTATTTACGAAAAAATATATAAATTACATGGAGAGTTAAAAAGGATGCAAACAACACCATGCCTGAACATACACTTAGAAGTAAAATGAATTGTCTCATTCTCCAAAACCAATATTGAATCAACTGCTCCACAAGTGTATAGCTTATGTTGGGTTTTTGTTATTTTCATTGTGCGTTTTGTAATATAAATAATATAGATGGACATATATACCTAGTTTTTAAAACAGTCTTAATGTTTTGTTAATTATCTCTGTTTATTAAGTTAGTCTTCTTTATTTATTCTCAATTGTAAAAACATTTCAAAAAAGTAAAATGTTGAGTGTCCTCGGCACGGGTAACCCCACTGAGGTCACATAATTTTTATTCTTGTTTATAGTTTGTAAGAGTAAAATACGAATAAATATAAAAATAAATCAATAATAACATGTAATTATTTATCAAAAACTTGGGCATTCACTAAAGTTGAAAACAATAGTTATATTGCACAAAGTGCAGGTAATAATGTCAAATGAAATAAGGGGTAGTTACCTGGAATTTCCTTACACGTGTCTACCAGGTAGTTCAATTGCAAAACCCGTAAAGCTTTAAACTTTAGTTGAAACCCAACTAGTTTGTAAGGATTTAACAAGTTTCTCCTTTAAGTTCTGTGTAGTATCTTCCAATAGTATAACGTTTCTCTGCTTCTCCTCTTTAAGTGCACAGGATTAATTAGAAGCTTACAGACATACTGTTCTCATTTATTGCATTTTATGCTGTTACGTATTGGTTTCATGGGCAAATAATTTAATATATCAAATGAAATAAATACAAACTAACCAGCGAGCCGTTTCTCTGTAGGGATGGGCAGAGATGATAGACCACATCACTCTGTCTTTGCATACCTTCCTCTACATTCATACAACCTCCTATGCACGCACGCCGACTTTTGAAGTATTTGTTGAATTTGGTTGTGCATGGAAGAGGATGCATGGATTAAATATTTGCTCGGTGAAATATGACAGAAAAATTTCTGGCTGAACACCAGAAACTTTTCTGCGCATTTGTCGATCTGCAAAATGCATTTGATAGAGTGGACAGAGAGAAATTGTGAAAGGTTTTATCGAATAGAGAGGACAGAGAGAAATTGTGGAAGGTTTTTTCGGAGTATGGAGTGAATGGTAACCTAACAAGGGCTATTGCGTCACTGTACAAGGATAGCACGGCATGTGTGAAAGTGAATAGGTCATTCACATCCTGGTTTAAAATTCCTAAAGGAGTCAAACAGGGATGTGTAATGTTTGTTCAACATATACATGGATAACCGTATGAAAGAACTAAAAAAATTAAGAATGCTAGCAAAAATGAGTGGTATAACTGTTAACTGATGATACCGTGCTTTTGCTAGTAACAAAGAAGACCTGCAATTTTTGGTAACAAAAGTCTACGATGTATGCAAAAAAAGCAATTTGCTTATAAATGTTGATAAATCGAAAGTCATGGGTTTTGAAAGGGATGAAAATATAACTAAATGTGAGATCAATGTGAACAGAGATATTCTGAATCAGGAAGAAGAATGTGTGTATCTGGGAAGTATCTTTACAAGAGATGGAAAGACTGAGAAAGATATTGAAAGGAGCTGAGTGCCGGAAACAGGATGAATGGTGCACTGAAATCTACTTTGACAACAAATGTTTATCGCCCGAGGCTAAACTAGCAGTTAACAATGAAGTTCTTGTGCCAACTCTAATGTATGGGAGCGAAGTATAAAATTGAAGAAATAATCATGAAAGTAGGTTAAATGCTGTCGAAATACGATCCCTCGGGCGAATGCGTGGTAAAACGATACATGATAGGTACTCAAATATCGAGATCCGTGAACTGTGTTAGGCTGAGACATGCATTATCGACAGAATCAAGAAAGGGGTGCTGCGTTGGTTTGGACATGTAGAGCGAACGGACAGCGAAAGAACGGCTAAAAGGATCTACGATGCAAATGTTGATGGATGCAGAATTCGGAAAAGACCGAGAAGACATGAGACGATCAAGTCTATCAAACACTTGAAGATGGACATGTCAGGAGTAGGAATAATCGGTGTGCGTGCATGAGAAAATGTATGAATGTAGAGAAAGCGAGGTCTGTTTGAAAAGACAGAGTGATATGGCGTCATATCCTTTCTGGCTACTTCTACGGGGAAACGGCATGATGATTTGTTGTTGTTGTTGTTTGTCATGCTAAGGCTAAGTGTCCACCTGAGATGAAATCATGAGAATAAGTCTCGAGATATGTCCAAGGGTGTTGTCCATTTATTTATTTATTTATTTATTAACGGACATTGTCCATGTATACAATTTATAAGGTTTAAATATTACAATAAAAGAATAGTTTAAAACATTTAAAGAAAAAAGAAAGAAGCATTGACAAACATAAGGGACATCGAGACAAGATCTGGACTATTTATGTAGTGCTCGTTTAAATCGTTGTAAACTTAAACCAAAAAAGTCCAGATCCTGTCTTGAGTTAACAATACGACAAAGGCGGGTCATTGGAGAATTTAGGCCATAGTTTGTTCTATGCTGATCGATGAACAGTACTTCATTGTTTCTCAATCTACGAGTCGGGATATTGAATTTTACTTGTCCCAGTAATGATGGAACATCGATTATACCATTTAGTATGCCGAACATATATATGGAGTCAATATTAGTTCTACGTTTTTGTAGACTAGAAATATTTAACATTGACTCTATTTCAGCATAAGAATAATTATCTCTCTCTAGTCCAAGCATCCACGCTATTTTTCGAAGCAAGCGATGTTGGACTGATTCAATGTGATTAATGCGATTGACATATAATGGAGACCAGACCACTGAGGCATATTCAAGAAGAGGGCGAACAGTTGAGCAATACAGAGTTTTGATTGTACGGACATTAGTAAAATCAGAGGATATTCTGTTAATGAAGCCAAGTAATTTCAGTGATTTATTTACTGTATTATCTATATGCTCGTTGTATGTCAGTTTATAGTCCAAAACAACTCCTAAATCTCTGATGGACTTGACTACATCAATTTTGGAGTTTTCTAATAGGTACTCGAAGGAAATTGGTTGTTTTGTTCTATAAAATGACATTATTTTGCATTTTTTAATATTTAGTTCTAATTTATTGACTTTACACCATCGGTTGAAAGAGTTAATGTCTGATTGAAGAAGAAAGCAGTCTTGTAAAGTTTGAATTATTTTGAGAATTTTGTTGTCGTCTGCGAAGAGCCAAAAACGAGAGTAAGAGAATGATTTAGCAACATCATTAATAAACAAATTGAAAAGCAGGGGTGCCAAATGAGCACCCTGAGGTACACCCGATGTAACATCAATACTGGTTGATAAATAGTTATTTATCCGAACATTTTGTGTCCTACTAGTTAGATACGATTTAATAAATGATAGTAATGGATCTCTTATTCCCAAGGCATGTAATTTATACATGAGAATTTTATGATCTACTTTGTCAAATGCCTTAGAAAAATCTGTATAAAGAACATCAATCTGCTGACCATTTTCGAGTGCTTTGACGATTTGAGATCACTTGCGGTGTCGGGATAGGTATGGGAGACTTGACACTAACTAGGGAGTCAACACGTAGTCTGCTGTGTGACTTGATCGCACCTATATGTGTTTTTAATTTTCAAAATGGATTCGCGTCAGGCCCTACCTTTTTTAATCGCGTATAAGATTGTACAAAAACGAAAATAAAAAAAAGAAGTATTTGGTGAAGAAATGGGTGAATCGTCAAATTGACTTTGGAGACGGTTCAATTTTCGTAAATAAGTTGCTGTTGAAGGATGCAGAGTAGTTTAAAAATTTTACTCGGATTGTTTTTAGATTGCGTAAAACATCAGATTGTCAAGCAAGATACAAAATGTACAACTAGTGACTTTCCATATAAATTCCTTTTGCTCATAAAGATTTATTAATTTTTGAAAATTTTCTTCACCTGTTTATTGTCGTCCGCTCATTTTATCAAATTAATTCAATCAAATTTAACACAAAAAATGCAATGCGCTGTTTGAGAGTGCTCTCAGCTCTTCTGACATTGGCGGAATACTGGAGACTAGATCTCGAGTGCAGGAATGAACATGTCCACTCGCGACACGTGTTGTCTCGGCGACCAGTAACGACTTGTCTCCGAGAGCGCTCTCAGTAGCTCAATCACAAATAACTATCGACGTGCTAATAAGCGACGTGATAACCATTTCTCACCGTGGTTGTTTATCGTATTCGCGATCACAATGGAACATCCGTGAACACTTTATATTTTTCGCTACTTATAAACCTTCTGCGCAATCATATATTTGAATTTCACCGGTGTAAATATAGAAAATATTCGAAAACTACTATTTTTATTTATTTATTTATTATTTTGTTTTTTATTGCATTAAGCCGGCGGTTGGCAATCTAAATGTCAGGTAAAGCAGTCGCAACAGTTATTGCATTTTAATTTTCACTTTTTTGTATTAGATACTCCTTACTATTTTGCAAATGCAAGATATTGTATTATTTTTATGGTAAACGCCGATTTTTCGTCAACGAACTGTATTTATTTACGGGGAAAACAAAAAACAAACCAACACGAGCGTTGACTTAGAGATTACACACGCGTTGACTTATGACTGCGATAACTTAAGCGTGCTCATTAGTGTTCATTGTGATCGCTCAAATGCTTAGCATGTTTTTAAGCACGTCGATACTTATTTGTGATTGAGCTATAGGCCCAAATGCATTTGTGAGTGTGGTCTCGAGACTGCTCTAGATACTATTTTGTCTCAAGTGGACACTTACCTTAAAAATAATGCACGAATCTCGCCATTAGTAATAAATACGTTCAATGATAATGCAAAACACGATTTGTTCCTTTGCTTTAAATGT
The DNA here is from genome assembly GCF_059751315.1 of Micrasema longulum. Lineage (NCBI taxonomy): Eukaryota > Metazoa > Arthropoda > Insecta > Trichoptera > Brachycentridae > Micrasema > Micrasema longulum. The sequence continues at coordinate 147,211 of NW_028277998.1, forward strand.
TAAATATTAGCAGTTCTCATATAAAAATAATCTAACAGGGGAATATCGATAAAATTTCATAATATCAGTTTATTCAAGTTGCGCATTGTGTCGAATTGTAAGCTTATACGCTTATACCCATCTAAAATGAGAGTAATTTATCTAAAATGGTATACTGATTTAAATGAAGCTGACTTTTTCAAATGACCGACATTTACGAAAATATAAGCTACATGATATATTATTCTAATATTAATCAAACTAATTAATTAACAGAAAATCACAAGCTTAAAATAAAGCGACAGTTGTTTTGGTTTAAAATGCGCAAGTATTAGACAATTATAAAATGAACGTAGTTATGCAGAAAGCAGCCCGCCATAGAAAAGTGAAACTGAGATAATAGTGCTTTTATGAAAAGATTCAAAAATCGAATTTACACAGCAGTTGGAATGTTTTTGACTTTGACAAATAATAAACAATGACAATGTTTGAGTATGTCCAAATGCTTGCAGACTGACTGGATTTTCTCTCTAGGGAGATATTCATGTTTAAATTTATTTCAACAGAGAGAGAAAACATTTTTGAGAAGGAAATGTGGAAGTCTCAGATGGAGGAGTTGAGGAAATGTGGATATTCAAACATGGGCAAAATGGTGAATGTTACACAGTGTGTAAAGTGGCCACTTAAACCAGCCAATGACAGGTCGTAAGCCCTGTAAATGCCTAGACTTCCATATTCCATTCTCAAAAATGTTTTCCCTCTCTGTTGAAATAAATTTAAACAAATAATTCATTCATGAGTTTTTAACTATATGACAAACAAGAATCTTATTATGTATTTGACCAGTTTAATTGATTTTTAAAGTACCGAAGAGTTTTTTAGTGTTGTGGGTGTTTTTTGCAAATTGAGGAATGCCGTTTTTGTGATCAACACTTTTTTGGGGTGATTATTATAGTTGTCCAGTTATGTTCAATTTGTTACCAAACAATCTGAGAAATGGCACTACCAAAAGTGACAAGGGCAAAATAATAGACTGGCTATTTGATCAGGAGTTTATATAATAAAAAAATAGAATATTTGTAGATATAGATATACATAAAATAGAATTTATAACTAAGTAACATTCTCATGGATGTTTATGTGTGTATATGTATGTTCATATGTATGTATGTATGTATGTATGTATGTATGTATGTATGTGTTTATATGTGTATATATGTATGTGTGGATATGTATGTGTGCATGTACGGGTATAAATATGTATGGATATGGATGAGGATGATATATAGATATAGACTTACATATAGATATATATATATATGGATATGTTAATAAAGAATGTTTTTAATAAAATGCTTTGTGCCTATTAAATATGTACACACTTCTGTTTAAAATTTTGGTACTCCGGTTCTGTATTTATTTATTTTTTATCTTAAAATTGCGTTATCATTCACTTATTTTTTTCTTTTTTTTTTCTTCTTCTAAATATTTTTTTTGAAAGCATAAATTACATGTACTTTTTTTCGCTCCCTATATCTAAGTTAGTAGTAATTATTATTTTAAAACCATGTAGGACTATAATATGATCAATTGTAAAGGATCTTTACCGACAAGTCATATTCATTGGCTTGGTGAATCCTGTAAAAAAAAAAAAAAAATAAAAATGTTTTAAAATAACTAAAATGTAATATTGTATGTCAATAATAAATGAATAAAAAAATAAAAAATACATTTTATATGAAAGCGGTCTGGCTGTTTTTAGCAGAACATAGAATCGTCTTTACTGCACCTGGTAACACCAATATCTAATTTTTTCAAAATTGTAGACTGGCTGCTTTCTGCATAACTACGTTCAAATGTTATAAGAAGTAACAGCTGCAACAAGAATTTCGAAAACTAAGTTTAGTTTATTATTAATTATCAATTCATAAAATTTTATTAAAGCCATAAACAAAATGGTAGACGTCATAATGATTATTTTTTTCGGCCTCGTAGTGTAATGGGCAACGCGTTAACCTACCATGCAAGAAGTCTCGAGTTTGTTTTCCGGCATGGTGGATAAAAAATATATATTTAAAAGGGTGTTTTAACACTAGAATATTTCATCGTCCCTGGACTGTTACTTGAAGCGTTAAACTGATTATCTTACAAAAATATTTTCATTTTGTCCTATTTTTTGTAGACAAGGACTGGATTCAACTCCCCGGGGAGTTGTTAATATTAACATATTACAACAGAGATGAAGAAAATTTAGGAGAAGGTAATATAGAAGTCTAGGCACCTACCGGGCTTATGACCTGACTCAAAATTCTGCTGATAAATCCCTCTGATCCACGATAAAGTATAGAAATTGAAAAAAATAATTTTAAGGCGTTGCCTAGTATGAAGGTGAAATAATTCAATGCGATGAATCTTACCCGCATTAATTAAGGTTTCAGCTCTTTAACTTCACAAAGATCAACGGATAAAATAATTGAAGAAAAATAGTTGTTCAAATATGGGCAGAATGGTGAATGTTACACAGTGTGTAAAGTGACCACTTAAACCATAATATGTCATAAGCCCCGTAGATGCCTAGATTTCCATATTACCTTCTCTAAATTTTTTTTATTGAATTTAATGAATTCGAATGATTGAATTTAATGAATTCGTTTGAAAATACCCTAACAAGGCGAAACAATTGTCACGAAATGTTTGTTTTTCTATTTTTTACTACTACTACTACTACCATCACGCCATTTCTCCGTAGGGGTAGGCAGAGATAATGGACCACCACACACGTCTATCCTTGCATACATTCCTAGCTTCTTCAACATTCATACATCTTGTCATACATGCCCTTGGTTCTTTCTGATTTTGACATGACCAGACTTAAGATTTTATTTTATCTGATCATGCCACGTCTTCCTTGGCCGTCCTCGACTCACGTAACCGTTATACTTTTTATATTTGTAAAAACAAAATAAAGTGTTCAGGAGACTCAAATCAGTGTTTGATTTGTTATATTATAATGTTATTAAGTGTTACAAAGTAGTATTCTGGACATCAAACATATTTTTGATAATTTATTTAAAGATTTATTTAAAAGTTTGGCCCGACAATGCCAGAACTCGTGATTAAATACGCAAAAGATAAAATATGCGTGAGGATATCATAGCTTCTATTGTAGACTCTAGATTCTATATGTCTTCGTTACAGCTTTGTGCGAGTAGGGTTCCTTTAGCGATAAGTCCAAATGCATAAACCATTTGGAGTCGAAAGGCGATAAGTCACGAGGCGGATGCATTGGAATGCATTTACATGAATACGTTAGGTACATAGCCACGTGAATAAGGTTCAACCGATAAGATGCCGTAGGTTGGTTGGCCGGAAAGCCTTAGTTCTGACGTACTGCCTCAATTTACAATACCGGCTAGGGGCGAGCTTGGAATTATAAAAGCGTGGAAACTTTAATCACTAGAGCGTTTTCAGAAACCATTTCATACTTCACCATTTTAATGACCCCGTTATATATAGATATGTACAAAGGGACACATAAAAAAAACTATTTGAGCCAATAATTTCAATAATCTTTACATTATTTTTGATCACAAAGTTTCGAATTAAAAAATTGCGTTTTTTGTTAAATAAAATAATTTATATAGCAACATACCCGTCAAAACAGCTGTTCCAATACATGAAGGTGCTGTATATGAGACAATTGTACATAAAAGAAGCACATACACACTTCTGGTCGAACAATCAGGAGAGGTCTCAGCAAAATGTCCGTACGAGGTTTTCCCGGAGCATGAGTTATGTCATACCCAAAACCCGTTCGACTTTTGCTTAGAGACATCTCTCATCTATCGCACCGAGAATGTTCAATATTTCGGAAGAACGTATAAGCCTCTCAAGGACAAAAATTATTTTCAAGAAAGGAGTTAAGGACAGGATTTTTCTTAGTGGGAGGGATTTGAGTAGGAAACTCCTTGATGTTTTTCCGAATGCTTGAGTTTACTGTTTACCATACTGATGTCCATATATATGTTTTTATAAATATTTTTCATGTTTTTAATCCTTTATTTGTGGTGATATACTCATGTGTCTGTGTCATATAATTGCTCGTCCCATCTCAACACAGGACTTTTAGTCCCATGGAGTTGGGACTGATTGTCTCAAATAATGTACAATAAACTTATATATGTAAATAAATAAATCAATAAGTAAATATGTTGCAACAGAGAGGGAAAACATTTTTGAGAGGGAAATATGGAAAATAAATAGAAAAAAAGTTTTCACTCTGTTGAAACAAATTTATATCTGAATAACTTCCTATCTAAATAACTTCCTAGGAAGGAAATCCAACCTGTCTGCAAGCATTTGGACTTGCTTAAAAAAATGTTGAATTAACTAACTGGTATAAAAAAAACATCACAAATAGAAAAGTGTTTTCAGGCGCTGCCTAGCAGGTAAATTGGTTCAGCTGGATGAATTTCACCCACATGATAAAGGTTTCAGCTCCTGCACTTTACAAAAGTCAATAGATGGAGGAGTCGAAAAGCACTTTTTGTCAGAAACGCAAGTTATTCAACTTAAAAAAATACTTACTTGACTTTTCACGGTGCAATTAATAATTTTAATTATTTACGTAAAATACGGCTTTGACGCGTCAGTACGTTTGCCTACTAAACAAGAGATCTAAGGTTCGATTCCCGACATGGTTGTTGTGAAATATTTATTTAAAAGAGTGATTTCACACCAGAATATTTCATTGTCCCTAGACTGGTACCTGAAGCGTAAGACTGATTACCTTATCTTGATATAGCAAAAAAATGATCAAGATACGCTGCGCTTGCTTTACCAATGCAGTGTGCTATGCACCATTAGGTGCGGAAAGGGAATGATACTGATGGTGGTGTAAAAGTGAAATTTTCTAACAAGTCAGGAAATAGTAAAAATATGATTGTATGTATTTAAATAAATTAAAAAACAATTTCAGAATATCGGAAATGTGCTGAAATTTAAAAAATAAAATAAATCACTCTAAAAGTTCTTGGATAGACAGAAATTTATCATGGAAAGAGGTACCGGAATAAAATAATGAGACTTTAAAAGAAAAGAGAAAGGAATTTCAAAATGATTTTTTTTATAAACCTTAAAAATTTATATTCTTAAAAGTCACACTAACTCTAAAAATTTATTTATTTATATTATTAGGTAAACATACACTATGTACACAAATATTCACAATTTCTTTGTATATTGGTGTAAGGCACTCATGCACATACCAAACAAATTGTTTACACTAAATACAATCATTTTAATTATGTTCAATATAATAAATGTAAAAGATTAGAATTCAAAAATATGTATATAATAATAAAGTTAATTAAATATCTGCCTCTCTCAATATTTTTATAATTTTTGACCTAAATTTATTTACATTGTCATAAAAAATATCAGCCTCGGTGAATCTATTGTTATGTTGGCCACATATTCCCGGTATTGTAGATCGTTTCAAATAGTTTGTTGACGCATTATCTGTGTAAAACAGGAAGTTTTGTCTTGTCTTCTATGTGTCATCTAGACAGATAGCACACGCAATGGAAGTCTTTTAGAAGATAAGGAGAATCAATTTTATTATTTATTGATTTTAACCAAGTTTTGCATCAACACTTATTTCCTTTCGGTAATTTTTGATTGAACTCGTATGTCGTTTTACCTTACCTTGGTGTTTTTACCTAAAACCTACCGCCAAACACAATGTTGACAAAACAACATCCAAACTTTGCAAAACTTCGTTACAAATTTATTTCTGTGCCTAAGCGCGTTTTATTTAAGGCTGACGCGGGAGTTATTTGTGCCTGGGGTCGGAGACAAACCCCCGTTGAAAGGGAGCGTGTGTGGGGTTTCATTGGACCCATTGTTAGGGTATAAATCGCCCGGAAACGGCTCGGAAGACAGGGTACAGGGAGTAACTTGGCTGCCAAGGGTGACACTGAGAGGAAAATAAAATGGGTACGTCTCAATGGGACAAAGCAATAAGGTTATATTATTTTCTTGCATCTGTTCACTTTACATAGGAACAGTTCACTTGAGGCTGATTCATCTAATTGGGAGATATAAAAATCAACGTCTAATTTAAATTATTCTTACTTCGTTCGAAAACTAATGTTTGTTTTGATTTTCTTACGTTTATTTTCATTCGTTAGACTTAACTATATTTTAATTTGACTACATATCTCATTTACATTTTTATAAGTATCAATTCTTTTACGATTTGAGCTACTTTATTTTTTTTTCATCTATGCTTTTTATACAATATTTTGAGTGTGTCAAAATTTTTGTAGACAAGAACTGGATTCAACTCCCTTGAGAGCGGTTAATATTAACATACTACAACAGAGATGAAGAACATTTTAGAGAAAGTAACAACTGAATTATTTCACCTACATACTAGGCAACGCCTAAAAATTATATTTTTTTTATGGACCAGGTGGATTTATCATAGATGAATCTCACCCGCATAAATAGAGGTTTTAGCTCTTTAACTTCACAAACATCAACAGATGAAAGGATTGAAGGAATATGGATGTTCAAACATGGGCAGTGTGGTGAATGTTACACAGTGTGTAAAGTGGCCACTTAAACCAGCCAATGACAGGTCATAAGCCCTGTAGATGCCGAGACTTCTATGTTACCTTCTCTAACATGTTCTTCATGTCTGTTGTAATATGTAAATATACTGTTTATATTAAAATTTACCTGTCATTACATACACACTTATGTACAGGGGTACTTCATTCAAAACAATCAGCATTCATTTGATTGTGTCCACGTAAAAAGGCATATATCATACAAACTAAATGAAAGTGTTATTTGAACGTAAGATGGTATATATAGCAACGAGGTTCAATTGAAAATAAAATTGACTGAATAGAGCTTTGCCCAAAATTTTTTGTTGAATTACTCTTAAGAAAACAAAGTTACATATACCCTTCAACGTGGGCTCTATTCAGTTTTTGAAAATATTGGTTGAAAATTTTATTTGAATCTGATGAGTAACATGCTAGTTTTATTTGAAATCATCATACGAGTATATGTTGTCAAATATTCCATACACAAAAATGTATTTCATTTATTATTTTATATCACTGCTTTACAAACTTATTGTTTGCCTTATTTCATTACCATATTTATTTGTATATACTGATTTAATAATAGTATAAATAAATCAATTAATTAAAACATCTACTCTGATTTCTTGTTTTGTTTTTTGACTTATTTTAACATGTAAAGATAAAATAAAATTGTTTAGAAAACTTGTAAACAATATGTTTAATCTATTTTAATTATGAAAAAATGATGATACCATTTATATATATACTATACATATTATATATGGTATCATAATATTATGGCGGCCTCCGTAGTGTAGTGGTCAAGACGCTTGACTCACGCACGGAAGGTTCCGGGTTCGATTCCCGGTGAGAACACAAAAATTAAATGGGATTTTTCTCAAGCCTGGGTGTTCTGTGATGTAATTCACCACTGTAATTGGGCTTCCTGGCCTGTTGTGGTGCAAAATAAAAATAAAATTAAATTAAATTAAAATAAAAAATAAAATATGTATAAGACGATTTTTTTTGTGTGCCCTTGTAGACTGAATAACTACTGGACTAATTTACATGCGGTTCTCAGCGAAATATAGATTTTTGCCATGAGCATATTTATAGCTCTTAAAATCTTCAATTTGTTAAGTAGAAAAAAGTTAGGAGCGTAAATATTTTTTTCACATAGATACATATACATATACAAAAAAATGATGCAATTTTTTTTCGTTAAAAAAAATATTGTTTTTGAATATTTTAAAAACAACATTCCCAATCAGATTATTCCTTAAATTCCTTATAATTTCGACCCGTTTATTTTTTGTTACTGGATGTCTGGCAACACTACAATAATATTAACTGAAATTCAAAACATTTTAAAAAATCGCATTCCTAACTAAAGTGCACTTCTATTGGCGAGAAGAGCAGAGTTTGATATTTGCAAAAATAATTATGTATTTGAAAGTTAATTATTTAAAGTTTTGGAATTTAACCAGAAACAAATACCTATATGGGCACCTACTGAAATTAAATATTTGAATATGATTTTTTTTTAGATTTAGAATTCAATCATAAACAAGTATCAAAGTTCCTAATTATCAACGAAAAGCAACACCATCTTTTGTTCTTTTATCCTAACAGTTTATACACGCTTTCACTGACAATCAGACATTCGGGTTTCAAATAAAATATTAAGTTCACGTCAAAACCGGCTGGCGGTTAAAAAAAGTCCAAATACGCGTTGGCTATGACTAAGCGTTCGGGCATGAGTGAAGTGTCATAATTTAAGAGGGCTCAGGATGCGTCTATGTGTACTAATAGGTTAATGATTTAATTTTAAAAAAACAAACCTATTTCTTTGATTACGCAAAAGCATTATGAAGCAAACTTTGAAAGTATACTTAATAATGTTTTATATCGAAAAGAACCGCGATCTGACTTTCGTTCATACAAGCTTATTCCGTATTTTTACCCTGAATTATGGCATTATAAATATATATCATCGGTGTGTCTCAATAGTTTTGCTTTTGACCAATACCTTATTATGGGAACTAGAATCATCCAAAAACCCATAAAAACGTCTTGTTTTATCTGCGGTCTTTAGGCGCACGGTAAACAAATTTTCGAAAAACGCAAAACGTATCGATGCAGAAAATTTCATTATAATACTCCGTTTTAAAAAAAACAACAAAGTCGGTTCAGTTTTGAGGTGCGGAAAATGGGACAACAAAACGTCGATTTCGTCTATTTTAGCTAAGCACAATAGGTCCAAAATGCATTTGTCTTTTTCGCATAGCATTGGGGAGGCATCTTCAAGACAGTGACAGGAAAACAACGTTCAAATATTTATTTATCATAACTCCCTGTCACCAAATATTCTCACAATTTATGTAATCCTAAATACAAAAATAATCAAGTTTATGTGCATATCTAATTTTAAAACCTTAAACTTTTGATTGTGTCCATTTGTTATATATATATATTTATACGAGTATGTACTCTTATCTAACAATGGCAAAGCATGGCCGGGTTCAGCTCGTACATTATAATACTCACTGGTCTAAAGATGGAGAAATGTGATCTCAACGTTTCAATTTAGACGTTTTTCAATTCATACTTATAATTAAAATTATTATTAATTAACTAATCACTTAGTGAAATAGTTTATTTTTTTCTATTGTCTTATCATTTAATGCTTTCTTTTCCGCTTAACTTTTTCATTTACGTACCGTGAATATATGTAAAACACCTCAAAGCGTTTTTTTATTTTCCAATTGAAATTTTCAAACTGAAATAGAAAACATTTTCCTGGTCTTTCGTAATTTTTGATGTTTAAGTAACAATATTTGAAATCGGAGAAATTTCAGCAATTCCACATATCACATTTTTACTATTAATATTTTTATTTTGCATGTTGCTGATATATTAACATTGTTTTAATAAATATGTTAACTAAAAGAATATTTATTTCCCATTAAAAATATTTTAAATAAGTTATAACTTTAAATTACGAAATATGTCGATTCTAACATCCGTATCTTTTATTTGTAAACCGTGTAATAAAAAAAAAAATCATGACTATCTTGTGTTCTTCGATGGAATGTTTTGACTGATCAGTGAAAAGGTTCATGAACACACTACGCTCGAAAAAAAATCTGGGTACGAGGCAATATTTTTACACCGAAACCCGTTGTTTCAAAATGCTATTTTCGGGCTTTCGATCATTGTCAGGAAGGGCCGCGCTGGCGTTGTTATTATAATAAGCAGACGCTCGGTTTTTGGGCCATTGTAAGTATGAGCTTCCCATTTCAAGAAGCGGTGGACTTGAGTGCGCGGGAATCATCTTGATGTTTGTCTGTTTGTGCATATTTCAGACTCGTACGAAGATTTTTCATCGTCGACCTCCCTCTAGAAGGGCCCTGCCCCCGCCCCGCCCCTTGACTAAACCCATACTAACAGGATTGTGAGTGAAAAGCATATATTTATGTCTGTGTAAAACCTTTCTGCCTGTTCGTTAGCTGACCCCTTGAAAGTTCTCATTTTTCTCTCTCAGCATGAAACTCTTCTTTACGTTCACCCACTCTTGGTTACGACTGTCCTGTAATGTTGTTAAGTCAATCTGTGGATTTTATTTTGGTTGATTATATTTCATACAATGATACCGATATTTATAGCAGTGGTATTTACATAAATTAATTCATGTAAGGATTAATTTGGATGCAGTCGCGGATAGAAAATTAAGTGCAATTTTGATTGCAACGTAACAGGCCAAGGTGCTCATTAACAGCAATGAATTGCAAAACAAAACATCCAGGGTGGGGAAAATCACATGGAATTATTTTTATTTGAACAGGAATCGAACCCTGATCTCTTGTGCGTATGGCAAGCCATTGCTCGGGATATGGAGCATGAGGGCCATTAAAGATGGTCGTTCTGTCAACTTCAGAAGTGTTTAATTGTAATTTGATAGCCATAAAAATAATATCGTTTCACGCATATACAAAATAATGTTTCTTCCGTATTCTGTGAAAATATGTCGAGTCAGTAACAACATTATTTTAAATGTTTAAGTACCGTAGACTGCTTTTGTCGGCCTCGTGGTGTAATGGTCAGTGCATTCGCCTACCATGCAAGAGGTCTCGGGTTCGATTCCTGATATGGTTGATATGAAATATTATTTTAAAAGGGTGTAATTACACTAGAATATTTCATAGCCCGTGAACTGGTACCTGAAGCGTAAGACTGATCACCTACCATGTAACAAAAAAGATCAAGATACGCTGCGATTGGTGTACAAATGCAGTGCTCTATGCACTATTAGGTGTGGAAAGAGAATGACGACGACGAGACTGTTTTTATTGCCAGAAAATCGTCTAGGTTTTAAATTAGAAATTCTTACATTGACCAAAAAATACCACTTTGCCAAGTTTCCCGCTAAAAAATAATTCATTACTCGTTTTGATATTAGTATTGTACCTGTTTTATTGTTATACAAATGCATGATTTTATCTCGTTACTTGAACAACCGTGCACATATTATTTTTCTGTAGTAATTATCAACTTGAAATATTCTTGTGAAGTTTTTTTTTAATTATTGTGCCGTTTATTGATACTCCTTCTCGCCGACGTTTCAGGCTGCGTTTCAGCGTCCATAACGTTACAGTGTCTTGGTGTATTGTAGTCGTATGAGGAATTTGTACCGTGCCGCAGTTGGCAGGTTTGTGTTGTATTGGTATATGTGTTTATATTCAATGCCGGGTACCATGGTGTTTAGAAGCGAATTCCGTCATTTATTTGAATAATAAACGGATGTTCGTAACATTATATAGAGACTGGGCATCATTTTTCGTTCGGTTCCGAAATATTCGGTCGTCTTAAAAGCCACCACGCTCGTCTGATAAAGGAGGCCATAAAAATTCATATACATCCGAGATAAAGGAATGCGCCTAAAAACATCATGGAGCCCGGCATTAATTAAAAAACACATAATATTGATGTTTTTTGTTGATATTTCTTGATAAAACTCCATAGTTAATAATTATGATAAAATTATAAATAAACTATAAGTAAACTTCGCTGTCAAAAATCAAGTATTGTGCTAACTTTATCTGTTAAAATGTGTATTTCCCACTTCGTTGTATTTTGCCATGTGTTTCTCTCCCACCTTTTAAATAATAAAAGCTTAATCCCAATTTCGGTCCAAAAATGAACTGTTTGGCAAACTAGTTGTATATATTTATGTTTCTGTCCCGTGTTAAAATACTTATTTGATCTTATCTCTTTAAAATATGTTAAGAATAGTATAAAAACTGTAAAAATTGTAAACAATTCCCCAGTCTTGAAGAAGCCTACTTAGGCAAAAGCGCTCGTTGGTAAAAATAATAAAAAGTAAAACCAAACCAAGAAGTTTCATTGATAGGTTTATTCATAATTTTATCATAATCATAAACACATAAACCAATACAACACAAATCTGCTGACTGCGGTACAGTACGAACTCCTTATACGACTCTAATACTCAAAGACACAAAACTACATCAGCTCAAATGATGGACGCTCTTACGTTGTCCGAAATGTCGGTAAGAAGGAGCATTTATACACGGCACAACAACTGTGAAAAAACATAACAAGAATCTGAAAGGCCGTGAAAACCTACGAACTTAAACTTAATATATCTTGGATATTGTTCTACTCTTTGTTCCTTTATCAGTGATCATTCTGAGATTCTCTTTCCCTTAAGCAATTCAACTAAAACCTTTTTATTATTGCATGCCCCAGAACCTTTTGGCCTCATTCAAGACAGTTGGCCGAGTCGTCACTCTCCGTTATTCCTTCCTAGACCCCTTTGTTTCCATGCAAACTGCATTAATGTATCAAATCCTCACTTGAACAATGTCCTTAGTGGTTAATGGTTAGTGGTTAGTGGATGAACGTCGTGGTCGTTGATTTAATATAATACTTGTGTGGCATCCCAATTCGTCAATGTTTTTTTTGCATGATTCCAATTGTAAATGTACGTAAGGTCTAGAACTCGTGTGTAGGAATTAGCAGTGTGTGATTTTCATTTTCATATTTGTCTAATTAATGTAAATATTTATATTATGTTAATATTGTGATAAATTTTATTGTGCACTAATTTTTCTAAGTGTATATCCTAGTATTATTTTTTATAAATTTATTAAAAATTGTTTAAAATAAAAGAAAAACTAATGATTTAGCAATTTTCATATATTTTATGAATAATCTGCGTACTGGAAATTTTCTTAAACGGGCATAAAACGAAATTGTCAAAATGTTAGTATATTTAAACAAACTTTAACTTCAACAATGTTTTGAGTATGTCCTAATGTTTGTAGACAGGCTGGATTTTCTCCCTAAGAAGTCATTTATATATATTTTTTTGCAACAGAGAGGGAAAACTTTTTTGAGAAAGGCATATGGAAGTCTAGACAAATGTCTATAACTACAGGGCTTATGACCTGTCATTGGCTGGTTTAATTAGCCACTTTACACATTGTGTAACATTCACCATTCTGCCCATGTTTTAACATCTTCACCTCAACTCTTCCATCTGTTGACTTTTGTGAATTAAAAGAGCTAAAAACCATTATCATGTGGGTGAGATTCATCCGGCTGAGCCAATTCACCTAAACCAGGTCATAAGCCCTGTAAATGCCTAGACTTCCATATCCCCTTCACAAAAACGTTTTCTCTCGCAGTTGAAAAAATTGAGAAACTTTGACTTAGTTAAAAAATACCTATATCTATTAAAAATAATATAATTTGTCTTTTTGAATAACTTTTATGGGGATATCATATTGTAAACCTCCGATGATTTCATTAAGTAAAACAAAAAATACTGAATTTACAGTTAAACTTCGACAAAATTTTAACACCTAAAAGACAGGCGTTAGCACCGTGGCGCAGTTGGTTCGACAGCTAACTGTGAAACTGGTGTAGCGGATTCGATTCCCGACAATGAGAAAGTTTAGTGCGGCAAGAAATTGGAGATTAAAAATGTTTTCTTACACGCCGCAAAAATTAGAGCATTTCATTTTACTGCGAAGTTTCTATAAAATGTTAGAATTTTTGTTGAAAAAACGTCTAAATATCATAATAATAAACTACTTTTAACTAATGACATCACAATTTCTTCTAAATTAACCATTGATAGTATTGTGATATATTTACGGTTTCTGCCCTACCCGCTAACAAGCCCTTAAAATAGAGGCTTAGCGGATTGTTCCTTTAAATTTATTTTTTAAATATAAAAAAATTATCACGTTATGTTTTTTTTTTAAAAAGAGAAATACTTGAGCTATTATTATTTTGTAAATTCAAATTGGTTTATGGGTTTATCTCAATCTTTCCGAAAAATTGATACGGTACTGAGATTTTTTTATTACTTTTCTGAAAAACAAGTTTAATTTGCTAAACTTTTTTTACCATTACTGTTTTTAGAATTTTAATCGAAATTGAACGAAACGGTTCGTCGATTGAGGCTCAAATAAAAATTACAGAGAAGTGACAGTGTACATTATACACTAGTACATTGTGTGTGTAGTGTAAGGTGAGTGGTGTACATTGCGCGTGTAGTGCACGGAATGTGGTGAACATTGTACACAAGTACATTGTATGTTTAGTGAACGGTGTGCGGTGGACATTGTGAGTGTAGCGTGTGGTGTACATTATACAATATTACATTGACCCTGTAGTGTACGGTGTGTAGTGTACGTTGTGCGCGTAGTGCACGGTGTGTAGTGTACATTGTGCGTGTAGTGCACGGTGTGTAGTGAACATTATACACAAATACATTGTATTTGTAGTGAACGGTGTGTGGTGTACATTTTGCGTGTAGTGTGTGGTGTACATAGTACACTAGTACATTGTGAGTGTAGTGTGTGGTGTACATTGTACACTATTACACTGAGCGTGAAGTGTACGGTGTGTGGTGTACATTTTACACAAGTACATTGTGTGTAGTATTCTGTGCGTGGTGTATATTGTTGATTTATTTACATTTTTTTTGTTTACATCTGTTACATTTTTAATTACACAATATATCACTTGATTACGTAACCAATACAAAATTACCCACATAGGCATGGCCTGCGCGTGGGTATACTAAATCTAGAATATTAAATAATAAGTCTAATTGAATGTCCCTCTTTACTTTTGTTTATGTTTACGTTTAATTTAAACGGTAATAATATTTTATTGTCACATAACTTTTTCATACTGATTTTAACTACCTCACATTATATTATATTTTTTCGTGGGTATGGGTTTTTTTTGTCGTTCACTGAAGCGTATATTCTTTGAATTTCTTATTCTTGTTTCTAAGAGCCAAAATCACTATCTAAATAAAGGTTTCAGCTCTTTAACTTCACAAACATCAACAGATGAAAGAATTGAAGGAATATAGATGTTCAAATATAGGCATAATGGTGAATGTTACACAGTGTGTAAAGTGGCCACTTAAACCAGCCAACCGGTCATAAGCCCTGTAGATGCCTAGACTTCTACATTACCTTGTCTTAAATGTTCTTCATCTCTGTTGTAATATGTTAATTATTATAAAAATAAAACTTCGTTATTAGTGTTACATGATTTTTATTCTTTTACAAGACTACTACATATCGAGAGAACACTCCTCCCATCTACGGTTAATATAAAACTAATATAGTAAACACAGAATATTGTTCCCAATGTCATACAATTTAAACAAAAAATAAACAAATGTATTAGTGAAACTTAAAGCAGGGGGGTTTTATTCCACTTATCTAAGGTGTTAGTATAGATATGGATAGTTATCTAAAGTACAGATATGAAAGCATGATCACTAAAGGAAAGGACGTT
Organism: Micrasema longulum; assembly: GCF_059751315.1. Taxonomy (NCBI): domain Eukaryota; kingdom Metazoa; phylum Arthropoda; class Insecta; order Trichoptera; family Brachycentridae; genus Micrasema; species Micrasema longulum. Next base: position 162,639 of record NW_028277998.1, read on the forward strand.
AAGTAGAATTTATGTCTTAAACTATATGCTAACACCTTAGAAGTGGAATAAAACCCCCCTATTTTAAGTTTCACTGATTAATTTGTTTATTTTTTGTTTAAATTCTATTACATTAGGAACAATATTCTGTGTTTACTATATTAGTTTTATATAACCCGTCGATGGGAGAAGTGCTCTCCCGAAACTGTAGTAGTGTTCTTGTAAAATAATAAAAATCGTGTAACACTAATAACGAATTTTTATTTTCAAAATATTTTTTAATGAAGTTTTACGAAGTGAATGCCGATTCAATTAACTAAATATAAGGCATCACGAGACAGCCATATGCAAACAGGCACGTTACTTTCAAGTATTTTTGTTCACTTTTTGCTCATTGATAAAAAAATGTTCTATTTTTTTTTTTTTTTTTTTATTATTATTTTTTAATTTTAATTAAATAAATATTTGCGTTCTTATGATTTACCCAAATATTAAATTTTTAGGGCCATTTTCAACGAGTTGTAAATAACTCACTATTAGAAAATGAAAATAAAATTGGAGTTGAGAGGGATTCGAACCACGGACCAATGGTCCGTGAGTCCGAGACACTAGCCACAGGACCACAACCCGATTTATTATAGCCGGCAAAGTAGTGAATCAACGAAAAAACAGAACTTAACGAAAATCACATCCAATTATTTTAATTGCCGCAACAAATCGTTTCATTAGAACACGCATTTGCCCATAAAGGAACCGATTGCAACCATAGGGACATTAATTTTGGCTTGCCAATCCTTATGTATATTGGGCCTATTATATTGTATTATTATATTAATCAGCGTTTCTTTTGTGCCAATTTGTCTCATTGATATATATGTCGGCATCGTGGTGTAATGGTCAGCGCATTTGCCAACCAAGCGAGAGGTCTCAGGTTCTATTCCCGGCATGGTTGATATAAAATATTTATTTAAAAGGATGTTTTCGCATCAGAATATTTCATAGTCCCTTGTCTGAGATTGTAAGACTAGTCATCTTACCTTCATGTAACAAAAATGATCAAGATACGCTGCGATTGTTCTACCAATTGGGTTCGAAAAAGAAAAGGGATATATGTATATTATTTGTATGTATAAATACACAAATTAAAAATCTCACCGTAACAATCAACATTAATATGTTTTTAATAAAAAGATGCGAATTTTAATTGTTTTGTATGGATTTTTTGAAAATAAAAAATGTGATTTTGTTTTATATCTTCGTGTCCTGACTTGCTAGGAAAAAAACCGTTTTATGTCAGGACTTGCAAATGAGACAAGTAAAATAAGTAACATGAGTTTTCATGTATAATATTTTTTAATAATGAACTGAAGGTGATTCTAAACGAAAATATGAAACTAATTATTCATAGACTGTGCTTTTTTAATTTTTTATTGAAAAATGCTATTTTTACGTTAATTTTCGATGGAAATTTCACAAAACTTAGTTTGCGGAAAGTTTACACTATATTAATTGAACGAATACCAAAACAATATAATTAAGGTATTTTTCACAAAATGGTGTACAAAACAAAAAATAACTTATCTTATTTAATATGTAAAGTTTCCGCAAACTAAGCTTTGTGAAATTTCCATTGAAAATAGACGTAAAAATTGCATTTTTCAATAAAAATTATAAAAGCGCCGTCTACGAATAATTAGTTTCATATTTTTGTTTAGAATCACCTTAAATTAAATAAAATTACACAATGACTGATTTAGAGTTATACTTTGTGCATTCTCAAACAACACAACAAATGTTTTTACAAATATCAAATATTTATGCTTGAAGTTTTTATTAAATTGATTTAATAAAACAGTAATATCTTGCATTAATATTAAACAAAATGCATTCGGTCCCTTATTGTTCAAAAGAACTACCACGCCAGAAAAATAGATTTTAAATACGTTAAACATAGATTTAGGCGGCCTCCGTGGTGTAGTGGTCAAGACGCTTGACTCACGCACGGAAGGTTCCGGGTTCGATTCCCGGTGAGAACACAGAAATAAAAATGTGATTTTTCTCAAGCCTGGGTGTTTTGTGATGTAATTCACCGCTGTAATTGGGCCTCCTGGCCTGTTGTGGTGCAAAAAAAAAAATTAAAAAAGATCGTCGTAGAGACGTATTCGAGCCAATCCACTTTATGTAGGTATCTGCCACTTTACTCAATTAAAAAATGATGTTATCTGCGAAATGAGATAAGCGTAATACGCAAATTTATTAAAAGTTTTTTTTTCAATTTTATGACTTGTAAAATTTTTATTAGGTAAATGATGAAACAATTTGAGAACCGTTCGCGAGAGATCCAACTGCAGTCGTTATGATTATTAAATTTACTATATATGTATGTACCAGAAGCTGCAGTCGTTTCATTCGCGGGGGTGGCAGTCGCAAATTTATAATCCAAACAATACTGTTTAATTGGAATATATTGTTTTATGTATCCCAAGTGCTTTAGAATATATCCAGTATTCAATAACTGTGTATAAATATTAAACCCACAACGGGATGCCGGTATTTTTCAATTTATATTTCAAATAATCCTCTGCAAACCGCGCAATTAATTTATTCCTTCATTTACGTTAAAAGTTTAATTTTACAGGAAGCGACGTATTTTTCGTTAGTCAATTAGCGACGAAATAAAGTTCTTTCTAAATAAAAATAATGACCACTTAACCACCCTTGTAAATAAAACAGCGTGATACTGCGGCTGTTAAGCTCACATCCCTTTACATATTTAAGCGTGGCGTTTTGGCCATAAATTCAGTGGCATAATACAATCAGGTGAATATGCTTTAACATTATAGCGGTGAACGTAACATAATAAAGGCACGCTTAAAAACCTCTCGAAAGCGTTTTATAAAACAAGACGAGAGAGCCTTCAATGGAGCAGATAATGTATGGTAAAATATTCAACAGGATCTAATTAATTTCGCATTATACTTGGGGTTGGAAATTACCGAAATTGGCTCTCGGAAAAGGTATCGCGCGGCTTGCAATGAGTTTCACGGTAAGTGGCAGGTAAATACGTAAATATTTCGTACGCAAAATGTAATCTTTGGACTACAATATGTAATTATGCAATCCAGCGACCAATTGTGCGTTCGTATTAACCTATGTTTCAATTATTTAATGGCAGGGATGAAATCGAAAAAAACACTTAAAGTATTATTCCTTTTTAATAAATATACTCGAACCACAGATTCATATAGAAAAACAAAAATGCTCAATTTTTAGGAATTAATTTACACAGAAAAGGTAAAGATGATATTTGTGATGAATAAGAATGAAATAAAGACAAATATTAAATGAAATTTTCACCACAATATACATAAAATAAATACAAGGGCGTCAAATAATTGCGAACTACCTAGGACTAACAGAAGAAGAAACAGTTTTGTGTATACAGTAATAAATTTCTACAATTTACTTTCTAATGACCTAAGAAATATACAAAACATATACGTACTTAAAAAACACCTAAATAAAACAGTTCTTACAGCCCGTGTGACGAGTGATATGTGATGTTATTTATCGACTTTTAAAAAAAAACTATTGTGTCATACTATATTTTATCCCCTCATACCACCACCTTTTCTGATTGGGAATATTTAGTAAAAAAGAACCATGTAATGTAATGTAATATATGTAAATTTAAAAAACGATTTTTGTCATAAAAAAATAAATAAATAAAATATTGTTCTTGTTTGAATCCTACAAATATTAAAAGCATACACAAATATAAACTATTTTTTTCTCCATTGTGTATGGTTCTCGGCGTTTTTTTTTAATTGGCCCAAAGTAATATTAGTAATTAAGTAAGCTTAGCTACACATTCAATTGAACCTGGAAATAAGAGAAAGCTCTTTGAAATAGAGCTAGCTTGAGGTCCCGTCATTTCATCCCCGAAAACCTCCGTAAAGGAGAGCGTCAAAAACTATGTATATGATAGTCGTTATATCTGAACTGACCTCTATATAAGAGAGAGCCGAAACCGTGACTTTTATAAAAAAAACGTTTGGTTTTCATATGTAGCCGCAGCGTCACTGCTTGTGCACGTGCTGACAAGTTCTAACAGGTTGTTTGATGAAATTTACAGAACCTCAATACAATTCGTGTGACGTATGTATATGTATCTCTTTATTTACATATTTACCTATGTCATGTAGATTCGTTTTTTTTACCTTCTGTTTATTTATATATGTATATATATATAAGGGGTACACACAAAATAGGATAAAAATAATAATGGTCAGTGCGTTTGCCTACCATGCGAGAGGTCTCGGGTTCGATTCCCGACATGGTTGGTAAGAAATATTTACTCAAAAGGGTGTTTTCACACTGCAATATTTCATAGTCCCTAGACTGGTGTCTGAAGCGTGAGACTGATCATCTTACGAACATTTAATAAAAAAATGATCAAGATACGCTGCGATTGGTGTACCTATGCAGTGCCCTATGCACCATTAGGTGAGAAAAGGAATGATGGTAGTTATATTTACAGACCTCTGTAAAAGAAAGCATGGACCTAAGAGAGACCTCTTTATAAAAGAAAAATATCGTGGTTCCTAGGGATTTTTTATGTCCAGGTTCGACTGTATGTTTATATTGTTTGAAATTTTTAAAATCTTTTACTCTTATATAGACATTTACATGACACATGTAGAAATCTATTAAATCTACTACACAATATATTCGCCTCGGTTAGATTGTGTGTTATATTTTATATGAAACGGAAGAGCGGGTCGAGGGTACGTACAGAGAACAACCCTGCCGAAGTACTTTGATCAAATTAAAGGACATAATAAAAAAGGCCCTGAGATTTGAAATGAAAAGAGATGAGAGGGGCGCAGCTAAAAATGATTTATTTATTTAAATTTCAGTACAAAGAATACGTACTTTGAGAGACTTATTATTTAAAACAATATCTTCCCGCATTAATCAATCCTGGATATTGAAAGAAGAAGAAAAATATTCACCTTGTGATCAATGATATATAATTTTAACAATGTTTTTTTTTTTTTTATATGGGAGTTGCTTTATTATTTACCTTGCTTATAATATACAAGGTTTATATTTCAAAAAGTGGATTTTTCTGCAATAAAATATCTTAAAATTTATCTAAACTATTGGGATCAGGAGGGATATATTAATGTGGGCTAATCAGGAACTTCTCAGCATTTGCTCACGTGGAGAGGAAACCACTTAAAACTCTTCAGGAGAAGCCGGCCTATTAGCAGTAGTCAACAGGCCTTCCGTTCCACTAGAAGAGTGTTCGGCATTTTCTTCCCTACTTTGGTTTATTTTACCAATAGTCTGCACTATATTGATCATGTATAATACTACCTCTCGTGTGAGTTCCTTATTACCTATCACCGATGGGATGTCGCATAGATTATAACAATGTTTGATTATGTCCAAATGCTTGCAGACTGGCTGGATTTCCTCCCTAGGGAGTTGTTCATATTTAAATTTATTTCAAAAGAGAGGGAAAAACATTTTTGAGAAGGGAATATGGAAGTCTAGGCATTTATAGGGCTAATGACCTGTCGTTGGCTGGTTTAAGTGGCCACTTTACTTACTGTGTAACTGGACATAATCAAACATTGTTGAATTACTACCTGGTAAAGGAAGAAGTATAAAAAATGGAAAATTGTATTCAGGCGTTGGCTAGTAGGTGATTTGGTTCAGCCGGATGAATCTTACATTTGTGATAAAGGTTTCAGCTCTTTTACTTCACAAAAGTCAACAGATGGAAGAGTTGAGGAAATGTGGATGTTCAAACATGGGCAGAATGGTAAAGTGGCCACTTAAACCAGTACTGTAAATGCCTAGACATCCATATTCCTTCTCAAAAATGTTTTCCTTCTCTGTTGAAATAAATTTAAACATATAATTTTCTTCACTTCAATTTTCCAGAAGGAGTGTTGCTAACTCTTTAAATAAGTTATTCTACGTGCATCGTCGTGGGGTTTATTTATTGGTGACTTATATGAAAGACGTCAGAGTTTCATTTTCTTAAAATAATATTCCAATCTGACGTGTTTATATTTACAAAATTACTAAAATGGACATAGGCTATTGTGATACAGGTAAATACAGTTTTTGCTACCATTTGTGTTTGAATTTGGTCATGAGGATAAATGAAAATTTCCTCTTAAGGCCCTCCATATAATTTGCCAAATTGACAGTGAAAGGAGCAGATAAAGTAGTAGAGTTGAATTCAATTAAATTATCGATAAATGAAATAAAACATTTAAAAAAGTAACTCGTTTATTGTCAAGATAACTTTGCTTATTTGTATGAGTGAAACCGATGGGAAGACCCTCGGTCTTTAAAACGAACGAAAAAATTTCAGGTATATGGAGGGATGTACTTTTACTGACATGGCCAGAAAGCCAAATTACAGTAGTAAATTACAGCGCAGATCACCCAGTCTTAAGAAAAATAACATCAAATTTTTATGTGCTCACCGGGAATCGAACCCAGAACCTTCCGTGCTTGAGTCAAGCGTCTTGACCACTACACCGCGGAGGCCGCCAATATAATTAAAGAGATACGTTACAAGCGTGAAGAACATGGCAGTTGATTTGGTGGGCTTTTCTTGTTATTTTCTTGCAGAAAACAGGCGTGTGTGATAGAACAGATATTTCGCTTCATCTGTAAATACAATCCAATTTTTGAAGAATTACTAGCCAGAGAATCTATATGAAATATTAATATCTTATGCATCATTTAAGGCTTTTTTCACAAATTTTAACGCATCGTGTCAATCATTTCAATTTTTAAAAGTTTAATGCCAAAAAAGCAAAAAATCGATTAAATTTTTGAAGATTCTGTCAACAAAGATTTAGCCATATTGCAATTATTATGAATTAGTTTTCCAGCTGCTTAATCATGTGTGTTTTATTTCATGAAATTCAGTTGACAAAGATTATTTTATCAGCTCGGTGACCCATTTTTTTCTATCTTTAACTTAAGATTTCAGTGAAAAACTCCCAAAGTCAAAGAAATAAAATAAAACACATCTTCCGTTTTCTTTAAATACACACGTTTTCCGACGGGTGGCATTTTATGACTTAGCAGTTTTCTAACAAAACTAGAACATAAAGTTGGCGTAAAAAAATTGCCATAAATTTGAAAATCCCTTCTCCCTTTTCGTAGATCTTGAGTGCACATTTTAACTATCTCGTTTGTTAAGAAAATAAGTAAAATTTATTCTCTTTCTTTCGTTACGTTCGACGAGCACTTTTTTAAATACGCCAAAATGAAGTATCGCACAATTTTTAAATTTATCATATTGACAAATTACAACAGGGATGGAGAATACCTTAAATAAGGGAATATGGAAGTCAAGGCATTTACAGGGCTTATGACCTGTCATTGGCTGGTTTAAGTGGCCACTTTACACACTGTGTAACATTCAGTCTTTTGTCTATGAACATTTGGACAAACTCAAATATTGTTTATCATATTGTTTTATTTAAAAGTGTCTATGCTTTCAAGACGCATACAGTAAGGTATTTTCACAAATCGGGAATATCGTTAAAAACATATTATTGTATTTTGTTGATGATAAGACGCATCGGATCATAAGACGCACCCCAATTTTTGGTTGAATATTAATACCCGTATGCAGAGACAAACCTTAAGGTGAGGAAAGTACATTCTTTTGTCTTCACCTTCGGGTTATTCTCTGCATTTGAAATTAGAATGTACTTTCCTCACCTTAAGTTTTGTCTCTGCATACGGGTATTAGAGTAAAAAAGTGCGCCTTACGGTCCCAAAAATTCGTTTAATGATTCGAGCGGATTTTTTCATACGAGTATTACCATCGATGTATAAATAAATCATTCTTAATTTTCGGGTTTAAAAACGAGCCCATATAAAACGACTCGCAGTTGGTGTCATGTCACTGCCAGCCGAGTGCGCTTCTAACAAGCATCGCATACAGGTATGGCGCGGCAACGTTATACGTGCCGTTTTTCCCATAGGGCCTGAAACATGTCACGTCTTTACGTCAACCCTACCAGGAATCAAATCCAGGACGTCGAGCATGGTCGGTGAACTTGCCAATCACTATACTACGAGACGTACTTTCAGAAAGAGATAAAAAACCGTTATTTGGGTTTTCTAGATATTTTTTTGGTTGGTTCGATATCCGAATGGGATTTAATAAATATTTATTTATTTTTTATTTGACGTTACTCGTCCCCGGTTTCATTTCAACTTTCAACAGGATAATCCTTTTAACATTATTGGAATATGGATTGTTGAGATACAAAATTAAAATATATTATATGCTTTTCATATGCATGTTTTTATATTTATTTATTAGGGATATCAACAGTAATACATTAAAAAAAATATAACAAAAAAATATACAGAGAATAAAACCAATAACAGAAATCCACATAAATACATTAAATACTCGTACAATACATGCTAGTGTGTTTGTGTGAGTGTAAGTGTGTGAGATAGTGGGTGAGTGGGGTTATAATGGAATGAGGGTGGATATGTGTGTAAATATCATTGCACAAGTGTCAAAAATATAAAAATATTAGGAATTAGAGATTAATTAATTTTTTTATTATAGAAACATGCAAAGACAAAACTTAAGGTGAGGAAAGTACATTCTAATCTCAAATGCGGAGAATAACCCGAAGGTGAAGACAATAGAATGTACTTTCCTCACCTTAAGTTTTGTCTCTGCATACGGGTATAAGTATAATATAAAAAAGTGTGTTTTAAAACGCTCATTTTAAATGTTAATTTGGTACAATCAAAGGGATCAATAAGGGGAAAGTTCAAATTATATTCACGAGCAAAACGTATAAGTGGAGAGTTCTGGGCATAGTTCATACGAACTGCTGGCACATGAAATAGAGAGTTCAACGTGTGACGGGTGCGGTAGCCAGGGACATTTAATGATAACTCCGACATAAGAGCCGGACTATCAAGGCGTCCACTAAGTATGTCATGAAGAACCCCCATGTCTAATAGTAGACGGCGATCTTCTAAAGTAAGCAAGTGGTGTTTTTTGCAGGAAGACATATAATTGAGATCGGTATTCCTGCATCTCCAGTTAAGATGTCTAAGAAATGTCCATTGAATTTTCTCGGTGACAAGTTTTGTCAGTTGCACACATGGTGTAGACGTGTGTACGGCGAGCGTTTGCCCGTAGAAGCGTAGTCAAGGCGCATTGTCGCACAAATCGAGATTATCAGTCTTTACTTTTTTGAACTGAACAATATGGCCCTTTGCGATTTTTTATTGTGGGGTTATCTCAATGCCGAAGTTGATAAACTTCGCCCAAAGAATTTACAAAACCTAAAGGAGGCAATCCGCATGGAAATTTGCCGTACACCCCAAGAAATACGCCAGAAAGTTGTGTGACGCTTCAGAGATCTTGGACAATGACGGGCGCGACTTGTCCAACATTCTTTTCAAAACAGGAAAAACAAAAAAAAGATGTCTTATATTGTAGTCTTCAGACATTAATTTAAATTTATTGTACCTCGAATAGCTTTTTATTTATCCACCTACAAAACTAGGGAGGTAGCAACGCCGCGGTACATATGCGCCTAGTTACCTCAAAATTTCTACAGAGGAAAAACGTCTATTTACTAGACGCGATAAGAAGTATTATCGGGAGAAATGGTGCCTCGTTTGAATCACTTCATTTACTTACGAATATCACGTACGAGTCGGTAATCGCTTGTAAAGGAATGTGGTTTCTGAAATTTCAATATAAATTATCTTCTTTAAAGCCCCCGTGATCAGCATATGAATATCTTAGTAGGGTTGAAAATCGATGTACCTACAATCCCCGAGGGGCTCTTCCAGAGGCGTAAATTAAGGGTAAATAAAATGGTTTGGAAAACCATAATGGTTAAAAAAAAACTCTTGTACCGTTGCTAAATTATATTTCATGAATTTTTTAGATTTGTGTTATAATCCAGTCCTTGTCTACAAAAATTTGGGCAAACTCAAAAAATTGTTGATAAATTCACCTGGTCCATGAAGAAGTATAAAAATTGAAAAAATAAATTTTTCAGGCGTTCCCTAGTATGTAGGTGAAATAATTCAATTAGATAAATCTCACCCGCATAAATAAAGGTTTCAGCTCTTTAACTTCACAAACATCAACAGATGAAAGAATATAGATGTTCAAATATGGGCAGAATGGTGAATGTTACACAGTGTGTAAAGAGGCCACTTAAACCAGCCAATGACAGGTCATAAGCCCTGTAGATGCCTAGACTTCTATATTACCTTTTCTGAAATGTTCTTTATCTCTGTTGTAATATGTTAATGTAATCAGCTTTCCAGGGAGTTGAATCCATTCCTTGTCTACAAAAATTTGGATAAACTCAAAAAATTGTTGATTAGTATTAAGGATAAAAATTCTCAATTAAAATAATTTCCAATGAAATAAATTGTGCTTTTTCCGCACCTAATGGTGCATAGGGCATTGCATTGGTATACCAACCGCAGCGTATGTAGTTAACTTTCAATACCCACTTTACACACTGTGTAACATTCACCATTCTGCCCATATTTGAACATTTATATTCCTTCAATTCTTTCATCTGCTAATGTTTGTGAAGTGAAAGAGCTGAAACCTTTATTTATGCGGGTGAGATTCATCTAATTGAACTATTTCACCTACATACTAGGAATCTCACCCGCATAAATAAAGGTTTCAGCTCTTTAACTTTACAAACATCAACAGATGAAAGAATTGTAGGAATATAGATGTTCAAATATGGGCAGAATGGTGAAAGTTACACAGTGTGTAAAGTGGCCACTTAAACCAGCCATTGACAGGTCATAAGCCCTGTAGATGCCTAGACTTTAATATTACCTTCTCTTAAATGTTCTTCATCTCTGTTGTAATATGTTTACATTGAACACTCTTGAGGCCACAAAATATATTGTATATCATTATTTTATTGTCCTTGTTTGTGTTTATTTTATAGTTTTGATTTTTTTTTTTATTATTGTTTCTTGTACAAATAATTATTTATATGCATAATGGCCTAAACCAATTACACAATAAATAATAAAATAATAATAATAAAAAAACTATTTATTATAACTATTTAAACGTATTTGTATTTTTTTTCAATAAAACCATTATAAGTTTAATAGATTTCATGCGTAACACGCTACTTATACGTTAATAACGGTCAGTCAGCGAAGATTACAAATACGACTGAAAAGGTTTTTTAAAAATAAAATGGCGTTGCATACTAAATTTGATGCTTTTGCCAATGTCATGTTGAATTATTTTATAAACAAACTGGTTCGCAGTACGCAACCAGCAACCCAACCAGGCAGGCCCAACAAGGGCCCAACCGTCGGGTCTGCAAGCAACATAAACATAGGTAAGTCTAACAGTTCCGAGAAAGTTCTCTCCTTTCTCGCTTCAAAACTAAAAAGGAGAATTCCTCCACCAAACGATCAACCCTCCACCCATACTTATGCTACTGTCACCGCGTCACCGACCTAACAACAGGCCCCAGTCGAGCACTACAAATCGATTCCGTTTTTTTTTTAAATTTAAGCAAAAGGTTGTATAAAGATGGATTCCTGCTGGCCAAGATGAGTTGGATATTTGTAGGAAGAGAAATTAGTGGGGATAAAGTCTTGAAAAAGGTTGGCATTTGGTCATTTATTGGGCAAACAAAGAATAGGTGGTTGAGATCTTCCTCTTCAAAACGGACCGAGGAGGTTATACACTCGTTAAAAAAACACTTTAATTAACAGTAAAATTTTATATTTTAATCTTTTGGTGAACCGTAGCATTGATTTTTGAATGTTTAGCTCTATTAATCAATAAACGTACAAACTTGAAGTCGATGTTTATTATAATATAATGGTTTCATTCGCTTTGTTCTCACATCCGACCACAATATCAGAAGCCAACGCTATAAATTGTTAATTAACCATTTTCACTACTTCTATCAACTGGAATTCACAACGCCTCCTTCTCTTCAGAATTATTAGATCAGACATAAATTTCAAAGTTAAATTACAATGTTCAAAGTAAGAAACAAAAGGCGAAATATAGGCGTTGCTGCTTAGACGAATTTCTGACAGATAAAGATCCGATTTTTGTCATTTTCGGTAGAATAAGGTTTTAATGTTTATGGCACATTGTAAACAGACTCTCCAATGTGGGAAACACTCATTAAAAATATGTTTAATTTTAATGATTCGAATTCAAAGTTCTCCAGAAATATTGGTATTATAGAACGCTACTGACGTTTTAATAAATAAACACGCAGTCACCACTGAGGTATAATTAAATAGAGGTGATGCTTCATAGAACGATATTTTGAAATTATGTACCGAAAAATGAGCTTTATCGCGTGAACATTGCTGTGTAAACGCATAGTAGAGTTAAAAAAAATATTTGCAACGAATGGGAAAGAAGAAATAAATTATTGCTGAATATTTCAAAATGCTCAGTTGTCATTCAGCAGGGCCCACAAAAAGCTTTTTTTCCGCTATAGAATGAATGATGCTTCATGCTTCACTTTCGATCCTGGATAAGATTTTTTTGTAATATGTGTATTTGTATATATATAAAAATAAAAATGAAACATCTTTACAATTTTGTGTTTTTTTTTATGGAAGAGAAATTGCCGGAATAAAAGGTGTCTTCTTTTATTTTAAAAGTAGGTAAATTTTTCAAGTTAGTTAATTAAAAGTTATTTTCCAAGTACATTCTCTTTTTCACAAGTCTACACCACAAATTCCTCCGGAGAGTAATTAATTGAATTAAAACTCATTAAAAGTTTATTTTTCAACTCGAGTTGTAAAATTGTATAAAATTATTCAATATTCTCGTTATTTAACCAACCTGCTTTAAATAAATCACCCAAATCTTCCGTTTTCGGTCAAGTTTTATATCGTTGTCGAAAACCGATGAGAATGAAAACAGTTTGTGAACCACAAAATGGTTACAAATAATTTTAAATACTAGTCAAATGTTTACGATCCGTTGTATTTAATTCAATAAAAAAATTGGATTGGTTCAGGGCTATGATGAAGACAGGAAGAATGGGTAGAAAATCTAAAATATGACGACACCGAAACCACTTTTGTGGTTTCGGTGTCGTCATATTCGGTGGATATGTTTCACGAAGTACCGAGTTTAAAAAACCGTGTAAAAATAGCTTACTAAAAAATGGTAGATTTCCTTGTATGAGAATTAAGATCGGTTTTTTTCGGCATTCTTTATTATACAAAATATAACATGGCAACAAAACACTTTAAAAAAACATAACAAGTATTATTCGTCATCCTATCGGACAATAGACGTACCCGTTTACACATATTTATAATGATAATAATCTTTATACATTTTATTTTTGAAGCACTAAATTTGTGGTTATTCATTTATATAAAATAAATCAAAAAACTTTGTTTTAATCCACTAATTTATTTTTCTAACCGACCGGTTTCAAAGCTTAACAAGCTTATTTCTCAATGTTTACTTAACTAATAAATTCATACCCATTTTATGAAATCGCTGTGTTTATTATTATAATTATTATTCAATTTATTTATTATTATATCATATTTGAAGAAAAAAAAACAACCAAAAAACAACATTTATTTTATTCCACTCCTGTCTAGTTTCGAACGTATTCATCTAACATTACCTTCCTTTCAAGAAAAAAATACTTAATTTATTTGGTGAACCTGCAGTAAACTGATTTAAAAAATGAAAAAGAATTCATTAATTTAGTAAACCTTGAGAAAGAAGATTATTTAGCTATGAAACCGGTCGGTGAAAAAAAAAACATTAGTGGTTAAAAACAAAGTAGTTTTATTTATTTTATTATAATAATCATTATTCGGCGTTTACAAAAACTCATTTACATAGCACATAATATAAAATACAATGTATTCACTAGAAAAAATATTTATATATTCGCCTAAATAGTATAATTAATCTTCGCTCAGTTCGTTTTTGTCCGATAGACCAAAATACAAATATGCAGAAATAAAGCTTTAAAGTTTTTTTTCAAAATCGGAATAAATAATGACCACAACTTACGACAAAATTCAACAAAATTCCTGAAAAATAGAAAAATATTTTTTTGATTTGAATTTTATTAAAAGAGGTTTTCTCAGTGTACACCTAACTCAATTTTGTTAAAAATTGTGTGTTTGACAAAAACTAAAAAGAGCAACGATATGGTATACTAAACCACCTCGCTATCACAATTATCTTCATACATCTCACACAAGTACCTTCATAAACATGATAATATATAAGTGTTATAAAATTAAAAAAATAAATAATATTTTTTGATACATAATATTTACTGACAATTCTTGGCGGAATTCCGAATTCCAATTATGTAGTACACTTCTTTTAATTTATTTGACCATTCACTTATTTATTTTGTTTTATGCAAATTATGCTTACACTGTACAGTATTTACCAATCTGAAGATGCCCATTACAGGGGGGAAAGCGCTAATTGGTCAAATAAATAAGAGGAAGTCAGTAATTAGTGTCCTTATTAATTCGTTTCTAAGTAAGTTTGTATAAATATCTAACATTTCAAATAATATACATTAGACAAATGAGGGAAAAAAAGCATTAAAGTGTATATGTACATATTAAAACACAATGGTTTCATTCAATGAGCACGCTAACATATTGTGTAACAATTAAATCATTGGAAAGAATATGAAAATTATAAAAGTACGGAAAAAGTTTTTTTTTTAAAGTTATTTTTTAAAAAAAGGACAGGTAGGTATATCTTTAATCGTAAATACGTTGAACAAAAAAAAATATATGTCATTTCACATAATCATCATCATCATTCACCTTTTCGTAGCTAATGATGCATAAGGCACTGCATTGGTACACCATCAGCAGCGAATCATGATCATTTCTGTTACATGAAAGTAACATGATCAGTTTTACATGGCCAGTCCAGGGACTATGGAATATTCTAGTGTAAAAACCTATTTTTGAAGAATATTTATAGAATAAATATTTCGTGCAAACCGTGTTGGGAATCGAACTCAAGACCTCTTGCATGGTAGGCAAATGCGCTGACCACTACACCATGACGCCACGTATAAAATAAAATAATTCACATAAAATAATAAAGAAAGAATGGCTAACACTTAGTCTATGTGGGCATTTTTTCAAATTTCCCTTACTAACACTAATTTAAAATAGCATTTTTTTATGAATTGAGTAGTAAAAGTACAAATACATTTTATTTTTTTTATGGTGAGTCATCTAAACTGCCTAACTAGGGATTGCTTCTCCGTTCTAAGGCAGTAAATAATGTATTTTATAATATAGTATAAAAAAATAATAACAATTTTATCATTGATATTAAAGCACACGTAATAATATGCCCGTGTGTGCCCTACTTTCAGATTTAAAAGTAAATAATTAATATATTAGGAACACTGAAATAATACCTAAATCCCATGTCATCCTAAAATCTCTGAAGTATTCACATTACTTAAAGAAGAAACTTTTTGATGCTTGTGTTCTCCCTATACTGACATATGGCTGTGAAACTTTACTAAAATTTACACAAATTAGCAGTGACACAGAGAGCCATGGAAAGGAGAATGCTGGGTATTTCGTTGAGAGACAGAAAAACCAATACATGGATTAGAGCGAGAACAAAGATCACCGATGTGGTCCATAGGGCTGTCAACCAGAAATGGAGCTGGGCTGGTCATATAGCCAGAATCACAGACTCTAGATGGACCAAAAAAGTCCTGGAATGGCGACCCAGAACGGGTAGAAGTATCGGCCGGCCTCAGACAAGGTGGTCTGATGACATAAGACGAGTTGCAGAAAGTGGTTGGATGCGGTTGGCTCAGGATAGGGAAATATGGAGACTAAAGGGGGAGGCCTATGTTCAACATTGGACAAGAGACGGCTGATGATGATGATGATGATGATGATGTCATTACCAGTCACACTAGAAATCAGCTTACGTTCTTCTACGTTGGACAACAATTTCTGTACATAATATGCTGTGTTGTGTTAATATTTTTTTTAACAAATACAAATATTAATAATGTAATTAGAAATACATTATATTCAATCGGTTTATATTTTGTCTCGATGAATGATGATTATTCATCAATATTATTTTATGTTTTCTTTTCGGTACCTTATGTATGTACATTGTCTCAATTTTTTACGATTCCCCGGCGGTTAGGAAATGACAGGCACGAAACATTGAGAATTCCTCCGTTTCTGGTATTTCTGACAAACGATGACTAAAGCACACTTCGGGGATCAATAACAATAATACCTCTGTCAATCCAAAGCTGACGGGAGAGGGATTAATTATTACTGTGATCTGTTTAATTGAAAGCTCCATAATTGGATAAAGTCGAAACACATCGAGCGGGAAATCGATGATGAATGAAGAGGAACGTATTGTACGTGAAGCTGTTTGGTTCTATTTAGGGATTTCATAACGCCTATTTCCGAGATGCCTTTTAATATGAAAACATAATAATCTGATATTGCTCGCATTTTTTTACAATAGAACCAGGCGTATCAAAGACGCCTCAAAATGCCTCGAAAAAGATTGCATCACATTTTGAGTTTATAATTCGAATTCGAATTTCCACGTGTGATCCACGTGTAGTATTTAGTGAATATGATAAAAATTAAAAAGGAATCAATTCATTACTTACGTAAGCCTTGAAGAAGAATCTTGTTTGCTTTGAAACCGGTCGGTAGAAAAAAAATAGTGGTTCGAAACAAAGTTGTTTTATTTATTTAATTAGAAGAAACTTTGTTACGAATACAAGTCAATTATTATTTCGCGTTTCTATTATTGTTCCAGTATACTTTTTCTAAGCAGTGAAAATCAATTTAATATCACGCAAAGGATAATAATAAAATGTGGCAGATATGCAAAATCAATTTATATCGATTTTGCGGAACATTGCGTTGTAGAAATTCCGGGGGGCGAAGCACCCACCTGAACGTTTCCATCCACTGACCAGATTAGACTATTAAAACCTTTTACCAAACCAAATCCCCTCCATCTCAAATTTCGCTTCATTTAATTAAAGAAAACTTTCACTGATCACCGTGGCTTAATCTAAATTCTTGTTAATATTACGATATTTGCACTTGACAGGTCCAGCCTTTTAGCTCCACACCAAATGTAAAAGATGAATTTAATATTTATGATGTGTCTTCTTGACTCTCTTCTTCAGTTTGCTTGAATGACTGACGAACAGCCGCGTTCTTCTGGGCGGTATTATATCGTCACCTACCACTCTTCACAGAAACACGTGGCTGACATGACGGAGTAAAAAAGTTTTCGCCGTCATCACACCGTCAGCATCATGTTCATGTCCCATCAGGGCAATATATATAAAAATGAAAATGTAAAAGGGCGCATGGTGCCTCCCTTTATCTCCCGTGTCAGAACATATTAGATTATAATATATATATACAGATAAAGGGACCCTGTCAAATTCAAGTAATTAGTATTTGGGCGCAAGAATAGTCTTCAATGGTTATTAAATGGTACCCACTGGTTCCTCCGGGTGCTTTATTTGGAGATTCGGCGAAAATGCCCGCCGTCCGGGGTTCCGCCCAGCTGCCGGCTACCTTGCCATAGAATGATAATCACAAGAGAGCCACACCGTTTCGCGAGGCAAAAAATGTGACGAAGTACCTGTCTAGATTTATTCATCACAGCATCATTTAGATCAAAATAGTATAAATATTAAAATTATCAAGTTATATTAAGCGTAACGAAATGTATTGCTATCCTACGAGGGGTGGTGAATGTTTCAGACTTCCAAACACAAGAATCTAGGCAACTTGAGACAAATCTGTACCTAGAATAACGAAAAATCTTTAATAAGTTACCGATAGAGATTAGGAATGCTGGGTGCCGGGTCTATCGCATCATTTCGCGGGATGGTGATGGCCTTCGTTAAAGTAAAACAGTTAGCTAAAGTGTCATCAGAGAGAGTCAGAATTAACAATATTAAAAAAAAAATGTATGTATTATATAATATCTGTACATTAAAAGATAAACCACGGAAGTCACATGTTCAGGAAACAAAATTAAAAGTGCTTGTGCAATTTCCTAAACATCATAACTTATGAACTAAATGAGATAATTTCAATCTAAAAAGACTTTTCAACATAAAATAATTACTTTTTTGATAAAAATACTAGTAGCACATATTAAAAGAGCGTATTTGGGACTACAGATGTTTTTTCCCCTAAAACAAAGTGGGCTTCAGCTTTAATTTCAGCATAAAAATGCATCTTTATGACGAAACTGGACACTGGTGTTTAATTCCCGTATAAAATAGCTTATTGCGATAATTTCTGCATTTTTAACATTAAAACGGCAAAAAGTGTGTTTTATTTTTCATTAATTTGTCCTTTAAGGTACAGATATGCATTAGCTAAAGATTTACAAGTTGTTTTTTTGTTGATCTTTTACTGAATATTACAATATGATATGGAATTGCGTATTAAGAAAATAAAAAAAAATTCAAAATAATGTTTCTATAATAAGTTTTAGTTCACAAAAATATTTACCAAAAGTAAAGCTCAAACATGATTCAGTACACAACGTTATTATTTATTTTGTTTTAAATATGTTAAGGATGGGAATACCAACCTTATTCTTTCTACCACTATGCCCGGGCGTAACTTTAAACCAGGCTTATAAGTAAGGCCCTATGTAATGTAAATTATTAATTACATTTTTGAAAGAGAATACATTTTTTTTTAATTTGTCAACTTTTTTGCTACCTAAAGTGGATTATCCATTATTCCTAAGTATGTACCTACTCAACGTCATTTCAGAATAAAAATATATTCGGTTTTTCAAGCCGTATATTGCGGTGGCGATGGGTGATTTTTTTATAGGTAATCTACAAAAAATATTCATTCATTTGTACCTACAAATAAGTACTTAATATGGAAGTAAAAAAAAATAAGTGTTTTTTTTGTGGTTCTATGAAAATTAACTCAGACATGAATTATTATTAACTTTGCGGCAAACGTAGCTTTATTTTACACTATTTTAATACAACACTTGTAAAAAAATTTATTCAAAAATATCACAATAAAATACAGCAGATTTTTTATTTAAATAATGATTAAAATGCCAACACTAAGCACTCGCCGATGCCAAAAACGGCCACTTCGAACGCCACATGTCTCATGTGAGACATAATATGTCAACGGTATCCTATCAAAGAGAAATAGTCCTTCGGAAATAATGTTCGAAATACTAGTTTCCAAATAGAGAATCTCCAAGTAATATTTGTAATCTGCAAGTTTGTTTTAGTACTAAAAACCGTGACTGGGTTAAAGATATAAAATATATATTATTGTTATCAAAAACATTTTTCATTTTGTGGTATGACATTTTACACTTATTTGTTTATAAATTTGTATAAACCACTTAATTTTTTTAATTACACTTCGACCGGTTTCGAGGTTACTACCTCATTGTCAGGAATTTAACTAACTTATAATTACACGCGTTGCTATTTATATAATAAAATATTGTATGAAACAGACAGAAAATTGAAAGAAAGAGAGAGAAAGAAGATAAAATAAATCATAAAGGGAATAGTTTTAAAAGAGGACTCGAAGTTAAATTTAATTGATTATTTATTATTTGAAGTTTTTGATTAATGGCTTTACTAATTTCTAATCGTTCTAAATTATCTTAACGAAAAGCATTTTTATTGACATGCAAAATTTCTACACACGTTTCTTGATTAAATTCATGGTTTTTGGATATAAGATGATTTGCGAATTCTGAAAAATTACTCAGACATCTTATATGTTCTTTGATTCTAACTTTAAATTTACGTGAAGTTTTTCCAATATAGAAATTTGGGCTATATCTTTGGGTATATCTTTCATACAATATTTTATTATATAAATAGCAACGCGTGTAATTACAAGTTAGTTAAATTCCTGACGATGAGGTAGTAACCTCGAAACCGGTCGAAGTGTAATTAAAAAAATTAAGTGGTTTATACAAATTTATAAACAAATAAGTGTAACAATTACATTATTTATTTTCCCATAAACATAATTACCATAAAGCATTATTATCGAAAGTTAAATTTAATGGTAGGCTGTGCATAATCGCTTATTACAGTATACAGATGATATTTATTTTACGTAAACGGCATAAATTGCCTTAAAGACAATACAGTGAACACAGGGAATGAGAAAAATAATATTTTACAACTATAAATATAGTTTATAAGGAAACTCATATAAGCAATTGAAAATTTTTAAAAGAAAATTAACCAAATATATTTTCTATGTCTAAGAATTATATTGCTAGTAAAAAAAATCAAACTCGATTTATAACTAGCAAGTCCTGAACCAAATATATAAGCCTTATCTTCATAAACATTACCATATCTATGGGGATAGACGAGTACATAAGTATATGTATTGTGATTTGTGATAGTTGGTTTTAAAACTCACAAAAAAAATATCAATTGCGGGTGAGTGGACCTAGGTATTCACACCACTCCAGCAAATAGGAACAGTCAATAAATGAGTTAATTACTTTATAAAACTATCAAAGGTAGGTATGTTAGAATTCGTTTCAAAACAATTGATTAGAAAAATAATTTATCGTAATTAGACAAAGCTGTTATTTACATTGTTGACAACAAATAGCCAAAAAATCTATTTTTGAAATTCAAAACACAAATAAATATGACGTGTTTTGTCTATTGATGAATCATTGCGTATTCTGAAAACGGTTTTTTCTCTACGGGGAGTGGTATTTATTTAGTATTGTTAAATAAGGTCCACGTGCTGAAATTTTCAAGACAACGTGACTTGTCTCTCGCAAAACTTTCATTTTATAAAATACGTTCATTCCCCCAAACATTTATGGTATTATTATCGTATTGTTTGGGCATCTAAATTAATCCGCCTCGCGTCATTTGCATTATTGATTTAATTCAGGCACTATCTTTTAAAAATATTTGCATTTAACAAAGCACGATTAATATCCTATTTAAATCTTTAAATAAACTTCAGTAAGCTTGCACAATATTCAATTTGGGATGAAATAAAATAAAAATGAAATCAGTAAAAAGCCATAAGAAGATGGTGATTTTTTTCCCTGTCATATTTTATTCAAAGAACAGCGTAAAACTGTTGATATTCCAAATGAAATATATATAAATTTTTTTTATAAAATTACCTTAAAAATTCCAATTTTATAATATCGTACGTCCATTTTTTTATTTATTATTTAACAAACGCTACAGACTTTTAAATAATCAAACCATTAACGGACAATACTAGTTTATATTATTATTTAGGTTATTATTTTCATATGCTTTTGATCTCAAGTCAAGTCATCTTCAAGTCTTTAAAAAACCATTTTCAATCTCGATAATTTACAGGTAAGAACAATATTTTTTTTTAAGTAACTGTTTTTAGGCAACTGTTTATGAAAAATAATACATGAATTCTAGCTGAAAATAATTTTACAACACAAACCTTGCACCTAATCCTTAATTACGTGTGTTTTTTGCAAATTCACTTAATAGTTCATGACACGCGTCCGGATTCAAAGTTACCATGTTTATTGAGCTCCTTTCTAAATTACGTATTTATAATACTACGCAGTTTTTAGAGCCCTGTGAATTTTTAATCCAGGCCGGAAAATAAGTGGGAACTAAAATACTACGGCATGGAAATTCTAATTTAGTATTTGACTATAAGGAGCCATAAGAATCGACAGCCGTATATATAAGTCTTCGTCTTACATTCCTCTCTGGGTGAATATTTGACAGTTTGTGGCCCATTGGCGCCAATAGTTCCGATAGTAAAGTAAATAAGCACAGATAAAGGGTAAACCCGAGAATAGTTTCAGAACATTCGCGTTAATGTTTAAAGGTGGAGAACCTTTATGGCATCGATAAAATAGAATAATTAAATTGAATCGTAATAAAGAATTTTCCAGCGACTTGAAGGACCAATCGTAGAACGTATGCGCGGGTTTATTTAAGACGAAGTGCTTGATTATTTGAACGTAGTTATGAAGAAAGCAACCAGCCCACAGTTTCGGAAAAAATGGATATGGGTCTTATCGGGTTCAGGAAGGTCAATTGCATGTTCTGCTAAAACAGCCAGGCTGCTTCGATAAAAAAAATACTGTAATAATCACCGTCTGAAAATGTCATGATTTCAAAATGCCACGAAAATGAATGTCACCTCATACATTCAGATTCAGAGGATGTATGAAATATTAGATCTGTTTTCTGCAAAATGCATATTTTAGGTTCTGTGGTCAGCTAGACTTTAAAAATCATATAAACTGGTCAAATACACAATTAAATTATTTTTTATTTTATAAATAAAACAAATGCATGCATTATTCATCATTTCTCAAAGTCAAAAACATTTTGACTATTATGTAGATTCAATTATTCATAATTTTCACAAGTGATGTTATCTCAGTTTCACTTTTATATGGCTGGCTGTTTTCTATATACGTTTATTTAATTATTTTTTACGATAGTACTTTAGTAAGTCCTACACTTTTGTTTATTAAAAAATATTTCGTTGGTAATTTTTCAAACAGACGTGAAATTCAACTATAAATACATTTGTTTAATCCTTCGACGTTTACTACTTTAAAAAGTAATTCTGAAAGTTGATTTAAAAAAAGTGGATACAATTATTATTAAATTTATTAAAAAAGAATTTTATTGATGCCAGTTAGTACGAAGGGTATATGTATGTATTGAGTTTTTCTACTGACATTTCTTGGTGGAACTGCATTTTAATTATAATAATAAAAATACTTTATAGTTTTATTCCACTTTTATTTATAATTATTATTTTTTTTTACCAGTGACCGGGTTTCATCGTGACCGACATCGTCAGACTGGTGATTTTTAATTAGGTTTATTTTTTATTTTATTATTCACATAACAAATGAAAATACAATTTTACTACTAAATACAATTTTTACATCCATTAAATACATGTATATATATTTATGTTTCCCATTACGTAATAGAAATAAACAATTCTTCCGTACATAATGGGGAGTGGCGTCTTACAATAGTTTGTTTATTTTATTTTTAATTATTAATATTTTTACAATAACATAGGTAAATTACAAAAAAACATAAAATAGTGCTACATAAAAGAGAGTTATAAATATAACTTTTCACTTCTATCTTAAATATATTGTTTTCCTGACTACACTTTTTATTATCTTTGTTCATTTCATTAAAGAAAAATATTCATCTGTAAGTATAATGATGCTGTGCTGTAACTGTTTTTAATTTGGGAATTAAGATATTACCACCTGTTCTAGGTCGCTTACTTACGTTTTGTGACCTAGAAACACTACTATTTAATTTGCCTTCATGTATTTGTTCTTCTGTAACAATTCTTTTCATATAACAATTTTTAAATAATTGAACAGTGGTAAAAGTAGACGGTTTTTTCAAAATCACTTTTATAATTAATTTTTGTAATTTTTCGACCGGTGAAATATTTGTTTTAATAGCACCACCCCATCCGATTATTCCGTACTGTAATATGGATTGGGCGAATGAAAAGTAAATTGATTTGAATTTTTCGATGGTTAATGTATTCCTTAAGCTAATAAATATATATTTACGTTTTCTCAATCTATTTACAATATTATTTATTTGCTCTTTCCATTGCCTAAATATTTTATGCTAATTTTTTCAGTGATTTGAAGGCAATTATCATTATGAAACTGATATCCTTCATTGCATTTTGTGGTGTGGATACAAATATTTATAGGAGGTATAACTTGTTTTTTCAATGTATAAGTGATGTAATATGTTTTTTCAGTATTAATTAAAAATAAACATTATATTTCACACATATTTCAGTGCAACTGAACTGCTTATTTGCAGTTCGTCTGTGGGGACTTTGACATACATTTACTTATATTTATTTTATATTTTTTGAAATCCCTCAGCAGGATTTTAAATAAAAAAATAAATATGCAATTTTTTATTTTTGGAAACTGCGAAATGGTACTATACAAAATAAACTATTACTCATACCAGAGTACAGGAGGAAAAAATATATTTACAAACACAAAAAATATAGGACGCTAGTATAAAAGGGCTAAATGAGCCAATAAACTTATTATTCTGCCAGTACGGTAATAACCGTAAAAAAAGAAGCTGTAGCACAGAAAAAAACAATAGTAAAGTAGTAGTGAAAAAAAAATGTCAAAATGATGTAAAATGTTTCCCTCGGTACGGGACGTCTTTCTTTAACGTAAAAAAATCGATGCGAAAATTATGAAGGAAAATAATTAATTAGTGGAATTTCATAATATTTTGTTTACTATTTTTAGCAAATTTTCAGATTCCTTACTTCCTATGTCCGTCAAGCAAGTGGCAATTCCTTTTTTCAATATTGTCGGTATCTCATATTTCTAAAACTAAACTAAAATAATGCCGTGATGATTTCCAGGGTCTGCAGACGGAAGCGACAGCGGCTCTGCAGACGACGGAGCCTGGGCGGGTGACGCTCTAGACGAGGGGGAAGCCGAGGGGGACGCGGGGGATGACGACAGGGGGCTGGACGACGGCGACGGAATGGAAGGGGAAGGAGAGGCCGAAGGGGACTACGACTCCCTCGCCACGGAGGACACGGCCTTGCTGCGCGTGGCCGCCGCCACGGAGATCATCATCACGCCCAGCAAGGGGGCGCGGGGGCGGCGGCCCGGGGACGCCCCCGTGCCCCTGGACCTCCACCTCCTGAGGCCGGAGCCGCGGGCGCGGGCCGCGGAGGAGGTCTGACCCGCGCCCCCGCTAGGCTGCCCGTCAATGCACTACCAAATTCAAGGGCGCCTTAAATTCGTATTGTACTAGCTCTGAATATTCTACTTTCAATTATTTATCATTAACAAACTTTACTCGAAAAATTATAAGGTTTTAACGGACATTAAAAGCCTCTTTGAAGAATATGGAAGTCTAGACATTTGAGGACCTTCGTATCACATTGGGACAATGATCATTTTTATAATTTTTCAGTAGAGATGATTTTTTGTTTCGGATGTACAAGAATATTAAATATATTTTTATACCTTCATAAAATAAATGGGTAAAGATTCATTTTGTGCACTTTGAATATTTAATATAAGTATTGTTTAAATAAAAAAAACACAATTTGAAAATATCTGTGTCCATTTTTGAAACCAAAACATGCAGTTTAGAAATAAAGTTTATTATGGTCAATATTCATAAAACAATGATAAAGCGGAGTTTATGTTCAGTGAATAGAAATAAATTAATATTTTAGACTATTTTTCTAAGAACACTCTTAACTCCCAAAATGACAAAGATACTCTCAAAAGATGACAAAATAACTGCCACCACGGCACTTTAGAGCTTTTAATGTATAGAATGTCCACTTTTGATGCAAATAACGTCGATTTTTGATATTAGTTAAATTAATACTTAAATTTTACTTCAAATGGCCGTTTTTAATATGTATCTTCAGTTTTCTGGTAAGAAAAACGATTTTTCTTTCACAAACAACTAAAAAAACCCTTCATTTTTAAATGACGTATGTCCGCCTTTGATAGTAGGGTCCTCATTTTGACAAGGCTTTTGATCATGTCATTGGCTGGTTTATGCGAGTGAAAAACGTACATAATGTAACATTCACTTTTCTGTCTATGTTTACACTTCCATATTCCTTCGATTCCTTTATTTGTAAATTTTCGTGAGGTAAGAAAACTGAAACCTTTGTAGGTGAGATTCTTTCATAATATTTATCTGAGTAATTATGCGCCACAGTTGTAGAGACGGCACTTCGTTCTATTGCACAGAACAAAACATCGACGGCAAGCATCTTCGCGTAACTCTAATCAGACCACTTTCGAAGAGACAAGTTATAACGTTTTTTGTGTTCAGTATAATATATTTTTTTTACATTTAGGCAATTAAAAATATGGTTTATGATTTGACAAACATAAAAAAAAGTTTTTGTCTCTCTCCTCTGAAGTGGTCCAATTTAAGTTACGTGGGGATAGATTGCCGTCGATGAAAAGCGCAGCAAATCTTCGGTTTGATTTTCGGTTTAACAACAGACGTGTGACGGTCGCGGACGGTTTCGTCGCTGGGCTCGCGACCCTCGACCTGAGTACCTACAGCCCATCGTATTGCTGTAAACTGTACCTCACTTCGTGATTGATAATCCTAGAATAATGTTTGTCCGTATGGGCGGCTCTACAGCGGTAGCGCCCTATTACTCTGAGATTTAAATGTATCTACAATTATATCTTCAGATGTAAAAAATATTTAAAATAAACAGTACTTTGGACGCATCTAAATTAAGAATGTAAAATTGAAATATTGTTTTCTGGCATTTTCTGGTAGGTGAAAAAATTGAAAAGATTAGGATCTTAAACCATAAAGGTTTCAATATATTATTTAATACAGTAAATAAAGAATGAGAGGTAATTTTTTTTTTGAATTTGTTCAAAATACCGAGCTGATTGATAAAAAATGATTTATGCATCCCTTATTCATGTATTTATTTATAAATGTATTTTGTTCTCAGCTGATTTTTGTTTTTTCAATATCTATTATAAAATTGAGTTGTGGTCCCGTGGCTAGTAAGTGTTGCGGATTCACGGACCAGAGGTCCGAGGTTCGAACCCCACTCTACCCCAACTTGATACCCATTTTCTAATCGTGGGTTATTTACAACTCGTTGAAAATGGGCCCAAAAATCAAAGTATATGGGTAAATAATAAGATAGCAAATGTTTCCTTAAAAAAAACCTTTGTTAATAGTTTTCCAGTAGGTACTGTTTGAACGAAATTTTACGCATTTTAATGGAATACTTTGTTATCTAACCATAACTAATTTGACGGTTAAAAAAAACCTTTTCGGGTAACTTTACCATATCTATATGATATAAATAAACAATCAAAATGCAGTAGGAAGTTAAAAGGCACAATCTAAGAAAAAGCAGAAGATTGCTTTTGTTTTAGAGAAACACAGAAGTCACTTTAAAACTATTGGTGGATTTTTTTACGTTTCTTCCCAAATTTATGAATAACTCCTTAGTTTTCAGTGTTAATTTTTTTCATTACCTTAAAATACCTGCTGTGAAAATGTTTCAATAATATTTCCGTATAATCTCAAATTACTTCTAATTAATCTAATATGGCATTTTATCGCCGGTAGAAACGAAAAATAATATAGAATCTACATTACGACATTGCTTTTGCTTATAAAAGACCATGAAATATTATGTATGATTATACAGTAGATAATAAATTTGTAAATAATGCACAAATATTCGAATGGCTTCCTAATTTTGGAAAAAAATAATAAATATCTAGAAAATTATAGTTTTTAAGCATTACGATAAAATTTCGATCTTTCTGTAATTATGTATTTTAGCGTAACTAAAGACCATTAAAGTAATTATTACTAGTATTACGATATTGAAGTACGATAATTAAAACAATTATTAAAATGTGATCAATTTATTGAATAAGTTTGCAACCAATTTATTAGTCTGCAAAGCTCATAAAGAGGTGCTTAGGAAACTTTACCGTATTTACTTTCCCGAAAACATTCTTAATGGCTTTTCCGCTTTTTAACATGCGCCGGTAAAGTTTCTTTCGTTCGCGATGTTCTATGTTCGATGAATATCGATGAGGTATTTTGATACTCTCTACAATATTTGGACGAATTTAAGAAACAATTTTATACTACTTGACTACGTTTGATACATCTCTTCTTAATCTGATACTTTACATCAAATACAGCCTATAATTACACACATAACCTTGTACATAGAGTAGATACTTCACATATTAATCCTTAATTATTGTCAGGACCAAATTCCGAGAAAAGGAGAGCAAAGGATGAGTAACAAAAAACCTCGAGATGAATAGGATAGAATAGACAGTGAGGTGATTACTGATTACTGATTAACTGGTTACTGATAACCACTTACTAGAAATTACAATATTCGGGGAACATGACTCATTATTAATGGCGGTCCATGAAAGTGTCCCTTATAAATGATTCCATTTTTGGTAATTATAAAACATTTTAAAAATTAAATAGTGCAAACGAAATTTTAATGCATTTTCGCATTCATAGAGTTATAAGTATAAACGCTTACTGCTTTTGATATAAAGAAACATAAAATTGTAGATTCTAAAATAATAATTGTAGATAAATAAATAAATAAATTAGGGCACAAAAATGATGCTTACGATTAAAACATATTGTTGAAACGATTTATTCGAAATTGATCTTTTAGAACGCCATTTAAAAAGTTGCATTTTCAATGTTTTACGAATCGGTAGTTTTTCATAACATATAAATATAAAGATTATTTTGATTAATGTATTGACCGACAAACATTTGCATCGACATATTTATTTTTCTGAATTTTTGTTACTCATAAAGCTTCTACAATAAAACCAAAAAAATCTATGAGATATCTGATTTTATTAAAATAATACACAGACTGTATTATTATTAAAATTATTATTTATTTACTTTATACGCGTTATGTAAAATATATAAATAGTATTTGATATAGTATAAAAATAACGTTTTAATATATTAATTTTAAAGCGAAATCACTTAAAACTCGTAAAAAAGTTAACTTAAAAACAAATGTCATTTTATAATTGTTATTATTTTATTTATTGGGAATGCAGTTAATTGGTAGAGTTCATTTTAAAATTTAAATAAGAAAAAAATAGAAGTAGAATTTAATCCAAAAATACTTATTTATTTTGGATACTTTACCAATTTAAAAAAAATATATATTATTTGATTTTATACAGACGTTCATATTATAGTGAATTAGTTTAATCGAAGAAACTATTCTCGTAATCAATAATATACTAATCTTACTTCGAGTTATTTTGTTGAAATATAAATGTTTATTCGATATTACATGTTAATTATCTTTTAGTCATAATATTTTATATATCATTACTATTGTTTTTATGTTATAAAACTGCCATGCGATTATTTATAACTTATAATTTTGTAAATTTGATAGTGACATCATAGTGAAATAACTTTATAGTAAATTGGATACTATATAAATGTAATGGGACTTTAGCGTAATTTTGTTTCCGATTAATTTCAGGAACCCTTGTCAGCGCTTTTTGGACATTTCATTAAATTGTTCAAAAAATATATTTTATGCACAATACAGTTATAACTTCTACTTTTATAAAATTTAAAACAAAATCATTTCAAATTCTACGAAACTTTTCTTTCTTACTTTTTTTGCCAGAATGGCAAACCACCGAAGATTAAATATTAAAGGATTCTAATATTCTAAAAACTGAAATAATATATCTTTGAATAAAAAGTTGAACTATTTGTTCACGTGGGTTTGAAAAAGATAGTTAATGATTAATTAGTGTCCATATTGCATCTATTGCGTCTAGGTATTTATATTTTAAAGATTCTCATTAGTTAGCACATGATTTCAGGCCTAAAGAGTATGAAACAACGAAAAGGTTCATTATTTAATACAAACATCAAAATAATTTATGCAACTTATCATTCCAATGTAGATTATTATAAAATGTTACTTTAGGAATGATGCATGCCAACAAGAATGACTATATTATGTAGTGTAAAATATTTAACTTTAAATGCATATTAAATATGTGTAAACATGATCCTTAGCTTCATATTATATCGTTTATTGGAATATTATGTATTATTATAGTAGCAAAAATTAATATTCAAGCTAAATATTGCTTTGTCCGCCACCAGCATATCAATAAAACGAGTAGATAAATAATTACAAACCGTATTGATCAGTATTTTTTAATTATTATAAAAATGCTCGTCCGTGTTTAAAAAAATATTTTTAAAAATCAATTAATTTTATCGATTGATTGAAGCATCCATTGTCGCTTTCTTTTTTCTACATTTTGTATAATGTAAGTTATGAAAATATTTTTTAACACAGGCACATTAATTGCTCTCAATTTAAAACTCAACACCAAATTTAAAAATAACTAATACTAAATATTTATAGAAAAGATTCTCTAAGAATTGATTAAATTAAGACACATGAACAAACATTTAAGGTGGTAAAAGCTTTAAAAGAAAAAATATTTCTTATACGTAGTTTCCACATTTTAAACCATTGACCACATCTCTGACCAACCTAGAACACAGCTTAAATGCACCTTAAAGATTTTAAAAATTATCTACGTAAATATAAATAAATATTTTGATTCTTGTAGAATAAATGAAATTTTGAAATATAAAAGCGATTGCTTCTTGGAATTTCTAAAGCACACCGAATTTACTGTTTTGAATAGTGTAGGTACCTACGACTCCGGTACATACGTGTTTTACATTTTATTCAATTACACATTAATAGCACGGAAATGCTCTTTTTAATGTTTTTTTTTTGTCGATTAACATATGAAACTCCTGATATCTTTTATCCCTCAATAATATAGTATAATGTGCATCTGGACTTTAAACAAACCGATGTATTTATAGTTGAAAATCGATAAAAAATATTTATATGTAAGTATTATTTGTCGCTTGCACATATCGCTAGCCTAAGGCAACAGCGAGATAAACGTAAAATTTCCGTTTTTGAGATACACGTGCAGATATGTTAATGAATGAAATAAATGACGGTTTTCAAAAATAGTCATTTTAATAATTATATTTCAATTAATTTAATTCAATCAGACCCCTTTCACACATCGTCCGATTATCTCAAATCATGTTCTTCATGTTGCTTTGGGCTAGCGATACACGAATGTCATTTGGTTATACCTAATACATACCTATATATAATATCTTCCATAGAGTTCCACAAAAGTATTCTACACATTTTCACTACTTAAATGCCTAGGTAAATTTGAATAACATTGATTATTTCCTAGGGTAATTAGCAAAAAGGTGTGATTAAACGTTCAAATAATACAAATTAATTTACCTTTCGAATCATTCTTAAAAGCCAAGTATGTAAATGCTCATTTAGTTGGTAAAAATACGTAATGGAAATATTAATAATGAATGCGACTAAGTTCATTAAACAGCAACAACAAAAAAGGAAAATATAGATATAAAAATATTACATTAAAATTCACGATACCACAACTTTTAAATTTTTTTACAGGAAGATTCTTGCAAAATGGAAGAAAGATATCATTTTTTTGTTACCCACAAAAAAATCATTATGTAAAAAAAATACTAAAAATCATATCATACATATCCCATATATTCGGAGACAAAAAAATATATATGATATTCTTACTGTTTTTAATTACACCTAATTTAATCATGTATAATCCAAACATTATTAATATTTCTATATTTTTCTTTCGAGTTTTTGTTCATTTAACTATTATATTTTATTTAATTTAACTATTTTATATATTTATGGCAAGAAAATTTTTGTAATATTATTTTATAGACAAATAAATAATTAGTGAAATTTTAATAAGTAATTGTTATTATTTTCAAGATGTATAAAATTAAATTAATTTAGACTGCCTTTGAAGATATATCACATACAAGCGAATCTATGTATATAATTTGAATATGTAAATGTATAAATAAAACTACGTAAAATAAAAATCTTGCAAATTGATGATTGTTTATTTGTTACATTTCTACATTTCTGTATTATTTAAATATGATATATCTAGTATTCCATTGAGAGTGTTTATTCAACATTATGTCTTACCAAAAAAATGGTGAAGTAACCTATAAATTAATTTATTATTATAATAAATTAAAATAAACAACTTTGTTTTTTTATAATGAATAACCACAAAGTTAGTGCTTCAAATATAAACTTTATAAACTTACAATTATAAATCAAACACTGATTTGAGTCTACTGAACACTTTATTTTATTTTTACAAATATAAACATATAAAAATAAAAACTTCGTGACAATTGTTTCGCCCTATTAGGGCATTTTCAAACGAATGTCACATTCGTTTGAAAATATATATTTAATAATTATATATATCTATAATTTTAATAACAAAAGACATATTATTTTATATATCCTAAAGGATACAACATCATTGTTTTATCATCTAAAAATGTTTGTCTGCCTCGTAGTGTAATGTGTTTGCCTACTATGCAAGAGGTCTCGGGTTCGATTCCCGACATTGTTGACATGAAATATTTAAATTAGTGTTTTTACACCGGAATACATCATGGTCACTAGACATGCACCTAAAGCGTAAAACTGATCATCTTACCTTGGTGTAACAAAAAAGTTATCAAGATACGCTACGATTGGTGTACCTATGCACCATTAGGTGCGGAAAGAGAATGATGATGATGAAATTTAAGAGTATAATTAATGATTAGTTTTCCTGAGAAAAATACTAACCACAAACAAATAAAATATTTTTACATATTGATTTAACCACAGAAATGCGTTTTAATAAACTTATTTGACGATATAGTAGTAATAACCTGTCCTCACCTGTCGCACGCGTCTAGTGTAGAGTGAATGTATGAATGACAAAGACGGCGCTATACAAAGCGAATTCTTGTCAATGTGTCTTTTTGTAAAAAACTACCTATTTGTTCAATGCAATGGTTTGAACGTTAAAATTTCTATAAACAAAAATAAGCCCCATATACTTTGAAAATAAGATTGGAATTCCTTTGCACAAGTTTGGCCGGTCATCACTCATCACGCCACAACGAAAATCAGCGGGCACAATAAAAAACAATAGGGTGGACTGATTAATATATATATATTTTAATAATTTCATTTTTCAATTGGCAGGTCAACACACAAACCAGTTAGCATGAGGCCGACTAATCTCCACCCGATTTATTCAAGCAAAATTTTCACCCGCAAGTAGAAACTAAATAAATAAAACCAAAAAGGAAATTAATTAATATGTGTCCACCCACCCTAATTTTACCGGACCGAGTGGATTGGCGCAATACGTGCGAAACGGGCCCGTACATGACAGACACAATCAATAAGTTTTAGAATATAATATAAGATGACGTAATTTTTTTATTAATAAACAGATTACAAAATATACAGAATACTTTTTAAAATTAAACAATAAATATGTAAATATGGGACATGTGGGTACGATGTATTATAATATTATAGTACCTAATACCATTGCAATTAAAATGTTTTTATCGAGAAATGACTCCACCTGTGACGTCATAAGTTCTACTAACATTCTAAAATAGAGCCCCGTAGCGTAAAAATACACTAAACGTTGAAAAAAATGGCTACTGAAACCGGAAACCGGACAAAAAATAGTCTTCTTCTTCTTCTTAGTTTTAGTTAGCTTTTTTCACCCCTAACTGGGGTGTTCTAGCCAAAAAAATTATTAAAACGCCTAGAGTTTTAAAATAGGTGCCAACTTACAGCAAGCGTCCGTCCTAAGCGCAAAATTTGTACAAAGAGGCCGCGGAGGAGGCACTGCTCAGCACTACTATGAGCCGGTCTGTCAAATTTCTTGGAACGTAATGCTCGAACAAGGCTCGAACATATTCCGTGAGGCAAACCACTGCTTGCTGTGTTTATATAATTTTAAATGGCAAATTGTTCATAAAATAACAGTAAAACCGTTTAAAAACGACTGAAAAGTATTTAAGTAAATGTTTTCAACTGACTTAATTCTACATTTTAAATAAATTAAAACATTTACATCAAATAAATACTTTAAATTATTTATGAATTATCTGTGTGCTATATATATTTAAACTCGCGGTAAGTAATAAAAATATTTATTTAACACTTTATATACATATCCAATATAATATTTATATAAGGGTTGGCATATTGCCTTAAAGCAATTTCTATAATAATATATAAGCGGTATTGTTTTATAAACGACTTATGCCGATTTGCCCAAGCAATTTATAAAAAAAAAAAATTCAAATTGCAAAATATGCAGAATTATTTGATCCCAACTGTTTAAAAAGGGTTAAATTTACAGATTTAAAATTTGTAAATGCATATGAAATTATAGGCATCAAATTATTCTGAAAAAAAAATTGTTGACGTTTACAAAAAATGACAAGTTATCGCTTCAGTTCGTTTTTGTCCAATAAACCAGCACACAAATCTGCAGAAGAGAGAGCTTTAAAGTTTTTTTTACGCAAACGATATAAATAATGACTGCAACCATAGTTTTTTTTTTGGTGTATATTTTTTTAGGTTTTTTCAGAACTCCTGTACACTTAACTGAATTTCATTAAAAATAGTATGTTGGAGAAAAACGAACTAAAGCGACGATGTGCCAACCTCAAAGATCGTATTTTTTGTAAAAGCATTAGTTTATCCATTTAGTTTATTAGTCTTTGGAATATCCTAGTCTTTGGTCCACGTAGAAAATAATCTGCGCTTTTAATCTGAGCTTTGTGCTCGCCCTTTATTGTCTATGGATACAAATGGCGTTTCTTAAGTGTAGCGTTATGGTCTGTGTTACATGTTTATGAGTTAAAGAGGTTATGTATTTTAATTGAGTGCATAGTCATTTCTAAAATAACAATCATTAGTACCCTTACAACATTTCAATATGGAGGAAGAACTGAGAAATTATAAGTTACAATTGCAGCAGGTAAATATTATGAATTCTACTGGATGTTGCAAGTGGCCTTTGTTCACGTTATGTTTAATACTGTAAACACTCATTGATGTTTGTTTTTTACAGGTAGTTGCTGCTCTCACCATTGATCCTGGTAACGACGAATTACTTAAACTGAAAGGTGATCTCGAGGAAGTAATTGCATTGACATTTGATCTTATTAAAACTCAACAAGAAGAGGCTGCCAAATTTTCCGAAGACATCAGAGGTTCAGGTGGACATGGCTACGAAGAAGACGATGTTACAGCTTCTTTACTCGCAGTAGAACGAGGAATTGGAGTCTACGGAAGCACAAGCAAAAAAAGAAAATGGAAACTTGGAGAAAAGTGTTTAGCAAAGTGGAATGTTGACGGGCAGTTAGTAGATGATATTTTTACTTCTCATATTTTTTTATATTAGTGTATATTCCTTTAAATTAGCCAAATTTATCATTAGAGATCGATTGGTGATTAATTTATTTGTATTATTACGATAAAATACTAAAACATGTTGAATTTTAAACCATCTCGCTTTGTTTATCTGTTTAAAGAAACGCCTGTTTCAAATCTACATTACATGAATTATTAGACATCAAGTGTCTTGCAATGAAGTAAATACTTTAGACTGGCTTATTTCAGTATTATTTGTATTTGATATATATAAGCCTAAAATGCTTATGGTGACGCCATTAACTTTAATTTTGTCATTACACTACCAATTTATGGGGTACACAAGTATTAGAAAGTTGCAACCAAATTTAAATATTTTCATAAATATAAAAATGTTTTTTCTTCTATTTCGGTTTTACCTTACATACTTCTAGGAAGTATAAACAAGCCTAGAGATGTTATTGATAAACTTTAAACATAAGATTCTCTATATAATAGGAATATTTTGACTGGTATTGGAAGTTTCCTCGTGTTTCAGGTACTATGAGGCTGCGATCGGAGAAGTTACCGACACAACAGTTAAGGTGACATTTCTGGAATACAATCAGCAAGAAGCGATATGCAACTTGGAAGATATTAAAGAGTTGACTGCGGGAGTCAAAAGACCAGCGGAAGATTCTGGAGACGAAGCTTCTAAGTAAGTACAATTCTATGATTTATATTTGAAAAAATCTTAATTGTTGAATGTTATTTATTTTTTGTGTTTTATTTTTGCCTATCGAGAATGTCCACATGAATTTGGAGGTAGTTCCTTAACAATGCTCTTTATAAATATACTAAGAAATATTTATTAACGAGTGTTGTGGTTACATTTCTGAATTTTTATTTTATTATTTTAAGTAATGTTGCCACTTTCCTCACAAATTTTTGGTAAAATGAAAATTTTATATTTAATAAAGGATAATATCATAGTTAATATCTGTGCCTCCTGTGATAAGTGATACAAGTGAAAAATCGACACTTTACACGAGAGCAAAAACAAGATTTAAAAATTCTAGTTCGTGAACTAAGTAAGCTAGACTACACAAAAGTACCTTCTTTTGTAGATAAAAACATTCACTTTCACTGTGCATTTGAATTTTTATGAAAAATATTAGTTTTAAAGTAATTTATGAAAAACCTGTAAGTTGTACCTTTTTTTTATTTCCAATATGTGTTAAAATTACCTGATAAATGATATAAGTACACTTAATTTATGTTGCACCGGTATGTAGTCTTTGTGTAAACTGATATATACAAAAAGTAAACAAATCTAATAACTCATTAGACTATGTTCCTAACACAATTTTGCTCAAACAAATTATAAAAATACTACTCCAAAGATTAGACTGTTTTACTTATAATAGGGGTATTTTCATAATTTACCTGAATAGTATCAGTTTGCTAAAATTCTAGTCTTTCGAAATATGTGTTAAATGACAGAAGTCAAGTTATACCCCTCATTAAAATACATATTCATTCTCTAAAGAAATACAAGTTTTAGAGAAATAATAAACATTAAACTTCCTTGAAATCATTAATTCACTTACAAATAAGGCACAGTTTTATCAAAATTCTTAAAAGAGGTAAATTGAGATATTTTTAAAGGCTTAAATACTAAGAAATGGCACAGATCTATATTATGCAGGTATCACAATAAGCAATGTGAACCTACTCATTACAAATCATAGTATCTTAACCATTATCTTCAGATTCATCTTAAAAAAAAATCTAGAAAAATAATAAACACAAAATTGCTAACACGTTAAAACTTACACAGCACAGTTAACAGCTTAACAGCTGTCAACCTATCCTATAGGCAGTAATTCTACTTTATGAGATGGGCAGTTCGTCGTAAATGAGAGAACAAAAAAGTATGTAGGTATTTAAATCAAAATAAATCCTTTAAAAAATATATTAACCTGTTAGGTAGAGGCAAACGTTATATGTTATAACAAAAAAAAAACCTGACAATTCTTAGGAGTTAGACGAACCTAGAAATGACTCATCATCAGAATCATCGTCATTATCCGGAGGAGTGTCTTTAACATTATTCTTGCAGCTCAGATTTTTGTAAAACTCATGAGCGCTCTCATGAATAAAGCACAGCAAATCTAATAGAGCCTTCTTCTTTTCATTTTGAAATAATAATCTTGGAGTAGTAGGCTTTCGGTACCATATTTATTGTAATCATATCGTAAGCTTTATCTCGTTTAGAACAATCCAAAGAAAAATCGGTTCAATGTGATATAACTCTAAATATATCAATATTCACGTTAAATATACTGAAAAATAAAATGTGAAAATTAATATAACCGCTCTTATACCACGAAGCACAAAAAACAATGTGTGGAGCAATTATT
Source organism: Micrasema longulum (assembly GCF_059751315.1). Taxonomy (NCBI): domain Eukaryota; kingdom Metazoa; phylum Arthropoda; class Insecta; order Trichoptera; family Brachycentridae; genus Micrasema; species Micrasema longulum. Next base: position 200,108 of record NW_028277998.1, read on the forward strand.
TAAAGGGGTTACAACTTGACATATATCTAAATTCACGTTTCTTTTGCCAAAATCCTCGCAGTTATATCACTTTGCACCAAATTATCTCCGAAACTATAGCAGATAGAAGAACGCGAGTTAGACCAAAAAATAGCAGATTTTTTTCTGATCGTAAAATCACAAAAAGGGTACAACTCGACTTAAATCACTTATCACAGGTGGCACAGATATAATATACTATAATATTGTTACTTACATTAATATTTTTTAGTCTCAGTTTGCATGTATTAATGGTAATCAGGGTTTTTAATACTACCTTTGTTTGATACCACCAAAATGATAATTTCATACTATTTTAGGTGCTATTATATATTTATACATATAGACATAGAAAAGTCAGTAAGTGGTTAGTTGATAAATATCAAACGCAGGTATGTCCACAACGACCCACCACAGTGTCCATGTGGACCTACTAGCTTCTGAATGGAAACAGAGTTTTTTGGCAGTGTTTTATTGTAATAATGAAATCATGTTTTAATTTGAACAGTACTGAAATGATTATATTTTTTTCTCTGCATTTTGTAGAACAAATATTTTTTAAGATATTTATCAACTCATATACATTATGTTAAATATTATTTTAACTGCGTGGCACCCCAGGTATGGAAAACGTCCAAAGTAAATTAATGTGATAAATCACTGAGGACACATGATGCCATTTTTACATAAATCATTGTTTATAAAATTGGCAAAAAAGCTTATTCATCATTTATAAAAAATATGGAGCTTTATTTTACTTTTTAGCTGAGGCAGACCGTAATATAAACCTTAAAACTTAAAATGACATTTTAAATTAATGTTTTGTGCGTGTACCTATGTAGTTCTATCATTTATTGTTTTTACTATTTCAGACTTGGTAAACCACACACCCGAGATTATCTAAAAAAGAAGAAACAAAAAAAACAACAGCGATACAAAAAGATAGAAGAAGATCGTGAATCAGAAAAGAATAAATGGCTCTCATTCGCTGCTAAGACTTCTAAAAAGCCCGGAGCTAAAGGAAAAAGTATATTTGCTTCTCCGGATAATGTCAATGGCAGAGTAGGAATAGGAACATGTGGCATATCTGGGAAACCAATGACCGAATTTACACACGGAGAGAAATGGAGAAAAGGGGCCTAGTCTAAATTACAATTCGATTAACCATTTAAATTTACCTTCTTTGAAATTCGAAAAAGTTATAAGTAAAAAAGCAATAACTTGTGTTTTATTTCTCAGAGTAATAATGCGCCACAACTGAAGATATGGCATTTCGCCCTATTGCATAGAACAAGCGTTTTTTTTTTTTAAAGGAATAATCCGCTAAGACTTTATTTTGAGGCATGTCAGCAGGTGGGATAGAGGGGATATGGAAAGAGGTAATGAAAAATACACCACAACACCCAGACCAATTGAGAAAAAAAACGAGGATTTTTTCTTGCAACTGGCGGGAATCGAGCCCTGCGACGCCAGTTTCACAGTTGGCCGTCTAACCAACTGCGCCACGGCACCGGTCAGTTTGGTTTTTGGTTTAACAACGGACGTATAACAGATGCTTTCATGCTGCACTCATGATTTTCAACCTGAGTACCTACTGCCCATTGTTTTGCTGTAAACATCCAAATAATTTTAATGAATCTGTGGCATGTGATAATGAAGTAAATTATTTGACTTAAATTACAAAAATTTTAGGTTGAAATTAAATTTATTTACATAATTATTTGTAGAATCCTTTGTAAGGTGCCCTCTAGGTATTCTATTACAAAAATGGCACCATATAAGTTATACATTATTTCATCATCATCATTCCCCTTCCGCATCTAATGGTGCATAGGGCACTGCATTGGTACACCGATCGCAGCGTATCTTGATCATTTTTGTTTCATGAAGGTAAGATGATCAGTCTTACGCTTGAGATACCAGTCCAGGGACTATGAAATATTCTAATGTGAGAACACCCCTTCAAATCAATCTTTCATTTCAACCAGGTCAGGAATCGAACCTGAGACCTCTTGCATGGTAGGCAAACGCGCTGACCATTACACCACGAGGCCGACATTTATTTTGAATAAATTATCCATAATTAATTAATTCTGAATATTTTTTTAATGAACAAAACGTAATTTCGTTTTTTTTGTCTGCTCTACAGCAGTAGCACCTTATTACTCTCGAGGTTTTTCTCATTATTTGTGAACCAAAAAAAAATTGTTTTGTTTTATCAATCATTGAATTATTTAATCAAAAATATGTCATACCAAGGCACGAAATATTTTAAAAAAACTTTTCGGAGAATTTTTTAAATATTTCACTTTACTCTATATTTTTTAAAGAAAAAATAAATGAATTATAATTATTTTTTTAGATTATTCTATAACCGGCTCTTTATTTTTGCTGTAAAAACTTTCCAGAGAGAAAGAACAATATAACGTCATTGCGCCGCCAATATCTGTTGAGTAACACCTTAAAAATTGTTCAGAATAATAAAATATTTAACTAAGTTTTACTGAAACAAAATTGTGTAATCTAAAATAAAAAAATTAAAGATACTTTTAAAAATGAAAGTTAACTTAACAGATTATTCCTCAGCAATAATGCCGAGAAAGTCGACTTTGCCTCACACCAATGAAGTTACTGAACAAAACTGACTTGAGATTTAAAATGGCTAAAAATGCATCAAAAAAATTTAATTAATTGATTTGACTTTTCTTTAAAAATTTTATTCTCAAACAATAATATTTTTTACAAAAATAAAAGTTTATGTCATACCGCAAAGTGAAAAATGTTTTTGATACCTAAAAATGTTGTTATTTTATTCCCACACAATGTACCTTCAATGTTCGCTGTGAAAGAATACTGTAAGAAAGTCTCAAAAACTTTTAATCATATTACAAAATCTTTAACTTTCCGAGTCTGTTATTACAGAACTATTCTCTTGTGATGCTGAACTCCGGCTATCTCTGGTGGACACTATCCATCTGGTATTCCATGCAGAGCTATCTATGGAATTCTTATAGAATTCATTCTCTGTACATTGGTACTAGTATCTTTGCCCCCATCCTCCCCCATCTTCCCACATCTTAAACCTCACAAACCTCCCGGATCGTAGTGTTGCACAATCACGCAATGTCTTTCCAGCAATAGCATGCAGAGTCCTCATTTCTGATGTCTATGGCATACTTTTGGTTTTGCCAGTGTCTGCCCTCGCTTCGATACCATATGTGTGGATAGATTTGCACACAGATCTTATAAACGCGTACCTCGCTGTCTGTTCTCATATCTTCATTCCTCATGACATTTCAGGCAGCCCGCCACAGCTGCAGCTTTATCTACCTGAGGCCGTGAGAGCTGAGCAGTTTACTGCCAAGATATCTGAACTGGATTATTTGTCCGATTGGCTCATCACATATTGATATTCAGCACTCTATTGGGTCTTTGGAGAATGTCAAACACTTTGTTTTTACTACAGATATAACCACAAGATGATTTCATGATTTTCCATTATTTTTTCTAAATCTTTCCTTTTTTAAAAATTATACATAACAAACATAAAGACCTTACCATTTTTGATACTTTCACAAAAGTATGAATGCTTTATCTGTACCTACTCTAAAACATGCACCCGTATTATGGCTTTACAATGCTCAATCAATTGCATTAATCGAGTATGAATATAACATATGAGCTTGCTTTTATTGTTGTTACTTCCCAAGGAATTGACGATGACTCAATGCTCTAACTGCAAAAAAAAAAACTTTAATGACAGAATACTGCACCCTAAAATGCACCATTCTGCCAGGACATCCCCACAAATATATGCTGTTATTGCAGTGCATTACAGCGCCGTTGCCGTGCGGAATATGGTACAGTGCGTGTGCACATAGGATGCCTGAATTTCAGGATATTGCCTTTATAAATATATTTTTTTTAAATGTTCTGCGAAAATATATATTTGTAAATTCAATTAAAAATACAAAACGCACTTCTGAATTTTTTTAATAAAGGGTCGATTGACCCTTCATTAAAGATAGATTTAACTTCTTACCAAATTTTTAATTATTACTAATATTAGTTGGCGAGGAACATAACTCAAAATGTCTGAAAAACTTAAAAAGTTTATCTCAAAACTAGCTTTTTTAAGATACAGCATATTGCCATAACGCGGGAGCATGGTTTAAGTAATAAGATCCTTGAAAAAAATGTAAAAAACAATTTTCCTTTTTGTGAATCATATTTGTTCTTTATTATCGATATAATGCAATCTATCTTTTCCGTGATGCGTACTCTCCCTCATCATAAATTGCAAAAATGTGCAATGTATTTATTATTGAAACGTTTGATAAATAATTAAGGATTAAGTACCTTTGTATTTGGTTGAGTAATATGAATGTTAATCCACTGTCTTGATGTGTTAAAAAGTATTTATCTAAATATTTTTTGGAATAAAAAAATAAAGCAGAGAAAAAATACATTGTTTCATTACCCAAATAATGTTTAGTTTCCTTTTTATTCAATAAGGTCTATTGCAATAAATCATTTTAATATATCGAGTTTTCCTACTGACACGTCATGGCAGAACTGCATTTTAATTATAATAATTTTAAAAAATGTATTTAGCTTTTTCTGTTTTTTTTTTGTCATTCTTACCAGTGACTGAGTTTCTTCATGACTGGTTCGAGACTTTAATATAAAAGAAATGCATAAGACATGGGCAAAGCTATATTGGAGATTTAGTACATAATTTAATTGATAAAATAGCTTTCCCGTTCCCGTGGCTAGTGTTGCAGATTCATGGATTGGAGGTCTGAGGTTTGAACCCCACTACCCCAATTTGATTTCCATTTTCTAATAATGAGTATTTACAACTCGCGTAAAATGGCCACCAAAATTGAAATATTCGGGCAAATTATAAGAACATATTAACGCTAAAAAGGAAATAAGTCGCTTAAAGAATTGACCCAATAAAATAATATTAAACGATCAGGTAACACACATTCATTCTCCATTACTGTATCCATTCAAATACAAACTAAGATACCTTAGTTGATAATTATTTTAGTATAGCAGTATATATCTAGTCTGTCGTGTATATGGCATAAGAATTTGTTAGTCTCATATTGGTGTGAAGATGTCGGTCACTACGAAACCCGGTCACTGCTGAAAATTATAAATAAAAGAAAAAACTAAATACAGCATTTAACAATATTATGTTTTTTTTTTTGTGTGATACCGTGTATTTTGGATTTGATTCGACGTTTCGGCTACCATTGCAGGAGCCATCTTCAAGGAAAACAGTTTCAGTTTTCAGTGAAGATGGCTCCTGCAATGGTAGCCGAAACGTCGGATCAAATCCAACATACACGGTATCACCCAAAAAAGATACATAATATTGATAACAGTTAATGTCTTCCGTGTCAAAATTTCCAAGCTAACACTTGCTTGGTGGCAATTCAAAATTGATTAGTTTTAGTTTAAAATATTATAAATTATTGACAGATCATATTTTGATCTAGTATTAGATAAAAATTGGTGTTTTGAAAATTAGGGTTTAGGAGTGAAAAAGCGATCTAAAAAATAATTGTACCGCTTGCATTTGTTACAACGTAATACGTAGCCAGAATTAGAAGGTAACGTAAAAACAAATTACTCTTATTACATTTATTGTAATTTGGTCAGTACAACAAGCAATCTTATATCTAGTATAAAAATACTTAAATGTCAGTTGATAATGTTGGTTGTGCGTTAATATAAATGTTACAATCCTTAAAAATAGCCCATTTATTATCTATAACATAAATGCTTTTTATATTTTAAGAGTTACATCACGTTTTGTAGCACAAGATAAGTTTATTTATTGTTATATTTAAAATATAAAAAAAATTGTAGGTACAAAATATACATTATACCTGTGTATATTAAAATATGAGTTCTCTGTAAAAATGCATCAAAAGATTCATAAATATGAAAAAAAAAATTGGCTAGGTCTTGTGCAAAATTGTTTGAATATTCTGGACTATTAAAAAGTTGAAAGTTTTCATTTGATTTTTTAAAAAAAGATATGTTTTAAGGCAAACAATAACATTTATGTTTATGAAAATATCAGTCGTAACCATGAATTTGAATTTACAAAATACTATGGTCAAAGATAGATTGATAAAATAAACAGAAAACCAAAAACACATTGCAGTCAAAAAAATACCTACAGTTTCGTGTGTGAAATAAAACCAGAACCTTGGATGAGAGTTATCGACTTGGTGGCATTTCTCGGGTAAAAATTTGGTAAAAAAAAAAGGAAAGGCAAAAAATATATATATCCACATACGCTGCAATTGGAATGTCAATGCAGTGTCTTATGTATCACTGGGTTCGGATTGGGTAGTGATAATGTTTTGAAGCAGAATAAATTATTCTATACAATAATAAAATAATAATGATTACATTCATTGAACAGCAGTCCGATTGATTAGCAGTTATTGTCAGACTGTGGAACCTTAATGGTGAGGTAGCAGTGATGCATTTTTAAATTTCACAAATCACATCATTTTTCTTTGTTTATTGTGTTATGAATATAATATTTATTTCTAACGGCCTTTTACAGATAACATCAGCTGAAAACAAGATTCAATTATCGATGGTTACACTCTAAAATCATTACAATGAATAAATCCTAATTGGAACATCAGTCAGAAACTAATAATTTTGCAAGTTGTTCGTGCAAACAAAAATGGTGAAATATGACAGATTTAAACATTCAATGAGTCAGTAAACAGGATTCTAGCACTTAAATCTGCCTAGATAGTCGATGAACTAAATTTACATAGTACACTTGGTAAAATGATACATCAGGATTATAGTCGCATTGATATTTTAAAAATATTTCGTTCTATCAGTCACGATTTGAACCTGGGGTCTCATGCATGATAGCTTAATGCGCTAACCACTAAATTATAAGACAGGCCAGTAATTGAATTTATGGTTGAAATGTGTTCATTTAAATAATCGTGCCACATTGGTATGGATACACAATAAATTATAATAATTTTGTCACCTGTTTATTAGGCTAGTTTTAAAAATTGTATAAAGTAATTGATTAAACAAAGTCTGTGTTTTTTATGTAGCCTTTAAAAAATGATTGTATGGGATATTATTACATAAAAAAATCTAGAAAAAATATTTTCATACCTCAAAATAAGTGCTGTTTCTTATTTGATAACAGACTATTGCTTATAAAACGAGATCACCATATTTATACATGTGATGAAAGATTTGAAGTTGTAGATTATCAAACTTACGAATGAATTTGACCCAATCAAATTTTTAAAAAAACATTCAAATTAGTTGTGTTAGAAGTTTTTTGCTGCAAGTTCATTATAATTGTATTGAAAAAAAAAACAACTTTTGTTGCGCTTGCATCATTTGCAGACTGGTATCGTTGTGTAGGGGGGTAAGGTATGTTGTAAAAGTATAATGTGTTTTCCTGGAGGAGAGGGTATGTGTATGGAATATTTTGATTATAGGAAACTGGTTATCGATCTAACAAACTGGTGGATTCAAGTAACGAAGGTATTTAACTTAAAAAAATTACTTTTAATACATAGATTACTTATATTTATAATGTGTATATCATAAAATGTATCTACAAAAATGTAGTCACAATTTAAATCACGGCCAAATGCATTTATCAGTTTAAAAACCTACTAAAGATGTCTCATACACACTTATATCAACTATAAATTCTATATAGGGTAGTACGAAAATAAAATTAAACCTACTTTTATATTCATATTTGGTTAGAATTTAAAATTAAAATCATAAGATAATATAAATTAAATCACAAAAATAAGTAAGCCCATTTGTAATATAACATATTATATTGTAAGTTATAAATGTGACAAAATGAAATAAGTTGACATTTCAAAGAAAAATCACAGTTTCCATTTTTGCAGTATTTTCAATAAAATTTGTGCATGTTGTGATTAAAAAAAATATTCAAGCAGTATACCAAGTATCGATCTGTCTGTTATTGGATCCAATGTCTTCTAATTGGGCCATGATAATTAGATATTAGTTTATTTTTAAACAATGAAAATGATTCTGGTCTATTAAGTATACCAATTTAATGATAACAGACACTTAAAGCCCTGTAAAAACATCAACACTCTAAAGCCAAAAAAATAAATATGTATAAAGTTTGATAAAATCATCATCCTCATTATTCCCTTTCTGCACCTAATGGTGCATGGGCCACTACGTTGGAACACCAACTGCAGTGTATCTTGATAATTTTTGTTACATGAAGGTAAGATGATCAGTCTTAAATTTCAGGTGCCAGTCCAGGGACTATGAAATATTATAGTGTAAAAACACCCCTGTAAATAAATATTTTCATGTCAACCATGTCGGGAATCAAACCCGAGACCTCTCGCTGACCACTACACCACGAGGCTGACATAAAAACATACGGAATATTTGAATTTGAATACGTATTTATAAGACGTTTTTCAGTTTCGTAGATTGGTACACATGTTCATAATTAACATGCCAATTTTCGGCAATTTTCAAAGCGTAATTTGGTTTTTAACAAACTAGTAAGGCGTGTTTTGGTAAGATCAGCAAATTTTCACAAAAATTGTTAAAACTTTAGCAAAAGCAGCATCGCAAAAACATGGCCCAGCAAATGTTGGATTAAGTGACTGACGACTCAGCAACACTTAAATAAGTCATAACAGGCGAATCATGGTTGTATAGATATGACGTCAAACCAATGTGTGAAATTTGAGAAAGTCATATAATATGTACTTATGTATGCAGATTATAATTAAGGCAGACAATGCAAATAAGACATCTTTAAATTGACTCTGACCTCTGTTGAATCTAAAGGTAACATTTGTTGTTATATTATATTTATTATATTATATTATTATTATATTTCTGTCAATTATCTTATAATGACAAAAAAGCTGCCAAAAAAAAATAAAACTTCACAGTTTGACTTTTTTATGATACTTCTAATACTTAATAATTTCAGCACTTTTATGTTCAGTGCATAGAAGAAAGTAGTACATTGTGTGATAAAATAAAACAAATGAGTGTGAACATAAGTTATGTCCGTTTTTCCAAATGAAGAAAACAAGAGGACACAACTTGCCCACCACATACCGCACCTAAATGGTAAAATAAAACAAATAAATCTCTATGTATAAATTACTTACAGTTATTTTTTTAGTCTTTCTCACCAATGCCAAAACATATGATAAAATAAAAAATTATCTGAGTATCGAATAAATTAAAAATCAATATAAATACTTACAATAAAAAAAATTAGCTACTTCAAGGAAATATTTTTGAAAACTGGAATAATCTGAACAATGGAATTATTAAACATAATATACTAAATTGTCAAATGTAAATCATTTCACTTAGTATAATATAATAAGTCTATTTAAAAAAATGTGTAAAAATAAGAATGTATTCCTTTATTTTTGACAGCATTAAAACTTGTAAAAATAATAAAATTGTGACGGTGGCAGTTGGCCATGGAATTAAGAAATATTGGCAGTTATTCATTTGGTCGACTTGTACAGTAAAATACACAATCACATTAATAAGCCACATATGTTACATGTTATTTTATACTATACAACATCAAGTAATTAGTATTAAATAACTATTTACAAAAACAAAATATCGTTATCGTATTAAATATTTGTAAAATCTCATAAATATACCCTAACGAATGAATTCAACAGCGATTAGTCGACATTAACGTAATGGCCGTGTACAGTGGCTGACTGGTGATATCTTCTCCTCGAAGAGAAGTCTTCATTATCTTCATTTAGTTGGGATTGCTGAACATCTACGCCTGGGTGAACTGGGGTCACAACAAACTGTTCGAACTCCATTACTCGTTTTCTGAAAATTATAATAGTAACTCAATAATCAACAATAAGATTACATGTGCGATGTGTAGCAAGCGAGGAAATATTAATTGGCATATTGAATAAGTTACAAATGTCAGAGTTAATTTCAGGAAGAAAAAACCGATGCTACAAAGACTTCATCTTTGAATTCAGCACTCTGATGTCGTTTAGGTTTATAAAATGAATGATTAAGGCCATCAAAAATATTGAAAGACTTGAAAACTGTCCATAGTGGGACTTTATATTTCTTTTAGTTTAACATTGATGGGAATATTATTGCGTTACTCAAATTAAAGCGCTTTAGAGGAGAGGATTATAACACTAAAAGTAAAGAAAAATTAGTAATCCTGAAATTAAAGCTAGGTAAGGTAAGCACATCGTTTGTGGGGCATTTCGTACGTTTCTACAATAGAATACCGACAATGTCCTAAATATATACAATAAATTCAACATTTGTATAAAAGGCGTACTCCTAAAAGAGGCTTATTACGGACTAAATGAGTACATGGAAAACAGCAGAATATGGAACTGACAATATTATTTTATTTGTGTTAATTTATTTTGATTACATATTTTTAGAATGTGTATTTATTTGTTGAAATTTGATTATCTCTCTGTGTTGTTTCGTTTATTCATATATGTATGTATATATTGACTTTCAATAAGCGTGTATTTTATTTCACCTTGCATTCACCGTCTATACGAATTTTGTGATCCAAAAATAATACAGGCGACAATTTACTAAATGTGAACCATTATTATTTGTGAAACTACACAATATCATAAAACTTTGTAAATTGTCACTGTTCTTATAAATGTGTGATTTCCTTTGCTTTATGAATGGCTCAGTTACCATTCAACTTACCCCATTGCTTGTAAAAATACATTCTTGAGCCAGATGAGAAATTTAAACTCCGCAGTACGTCCAGGTTTGACAGCGGGATTGGCTGTTCCGACGTACAGCCACACTAACCACATAACCACCAGGCAGCCAATGGCGTAACCCCAGTGCACCAGAAACATTATCACAATCTTCACAACGACCTGAAAAAATGTGAATTAAGAGTTTCACATTGATATTTGCGAATGTTAAAAAAAAAATTCTCATCGAGGCCTCAGTCAGATAAGCCAAACATTCCAGGGTTCACTAACATATAATAAACATACATTTCATTCCCTTACTAGATGCATCTCAGAAAGACCAAATATCACGTCACCCTCAACAATTTGTAAAGGAGATAGCAAATCACGATATACATGCAAAAATTTTAGTAAGAAAGAGATTCATATTTTGTAGGCTCATATACCTGTGTAACTCATTACCAAAGCTACGACACTGTCAGGGTCAGTGTCACAAATAGGATTATTAGAAAACTGAAAAAAATGCTGAATGAATAAATAAAAAACAAACCTTTGACCTTATTTATATTACATTTTTAATCCTTCAGAATAATTAACAGAGTAATACAAAGTTAGTGCTTCAAACATTATCAAGTTTGCTTCAATGCACTTATGAACCAAAACGGCTGTCACCGATTTTAAAAGTTAAATTAAATGTATAATATTTTTTTTTTTCTCAAATATATGTGTAGTTTAATAAATTATTCAATAAATGAACAAACAATACTGACCCCGCCAAGTGATAACCACCTGTTGCAGAGGCTCGAATACCAATTCTTAGTTTTAGAGTGGATGTGAGAGCTTCTGGCCTGTTGTGTTATGGGTTCCGTGTCTCCCAGAGGTGAAGTGGCTACATTAGCGATGTTCTGAGGAGGGAATGCCAATGTTGGGGACGATGACTGTAATTTAAAAATTAAAAACATTAAGAAAATAGATAATGACCAGTTTTGAAAACCAAACCTGTTTTTTATTAAGTAAGCCTTAAAAAAAAAAAATATTATTTAAACATTATCAAATGTTTTAGCAGAGTAAAAGGAAAAAAACTAAATATTTTATTGAACAAATTTAATTAATTTTATGGAATATTTTGGTATATTTTGAGGGCTTAGAATGAGAATGATTCATCCAGATAATTTTAATCAAGCGGAAAGCAAATTTCAATAAACAGTGTTTTTTTTCTTCCTCGCTATAGACCTATGTGGTCTGTTCTCCAGAGAGTTGTTTCCTCCTGTGAGGTGGATTTCCAGCTGTCCTTCCAGCTTTTAGGTCTTCCACGAGGACGAGTCCCGTGAAGCCGATTATGCAGTGCAATATAAGGGAGACAATGTTCTCAGCCTCACATATCTCTCTTATTCTGGTGTTTCTCATGAGATCTCTTAGAGTTTTAGCTCCTGTCATCCTCGGGATCTTCATTTCAAAGGTCCTCAATATGTGTTTAGTCCTGACTGTGTCTGTCCTTTCTTCAATAAATTGTATTTTTTGATATGTAAAATTTTGTTTAAGATAAATAAGACCATAACACTTATTATTAACTTGGCTTACTTGAGCTTAACACAATTTTAAAAATTGATGCAGATGTTGTTATAGCTCTAGAAATAGAAGGGGAAAAAAAGCATTTCGGTGGTCAAATGTCATGTTACGGACGTCAGAAAAAGCTCAGCGGCCCTTCCTGGAGCCTTTAAATAATAACTATACCTCGGTATACTGTAATGCGAAATACTCCCCCTCAATAAAGACTTTAATTTTTGTTTTCGTTATACCGAGGCCTATAGAATAAGGAATAGGAATTATTTATAATTCATAAAAATATTGCTGCGTCATATTAATTATTTATGTAATATTTTCCTGTTCTGTATATGTTGCTTACCGCACAGTCTGCACCCTAATGCGGTTAGGTGGCATGGGGAGGTAGTCCTTATACGTGGCGAGAGAGAGACAGATAGATCGGTCGGCCAATAGCGGATCGGAGTTAACCGATGTAGGCCGCGCGCATTGTCTGTATATAAATAGGCCGCAGCGCCATACAATAAATCAGACTCATTCTACTGCTCGTGTTTGAATCATCTCCCGCTCTACTCTCCGCCGATACCGACTACTCTACAAGACCTTCACTTGCACTCGGATTTGACAACTGGACTTCTCACCTTACCGTGGCGTTTTCTTTTGGAATTAAAAGTCCTTTTCAGGACTACGAGTCAATTTGGCTTTTGGTTGTAATGTCGCTCTTCGGTTTCCGCTACTTTACAACTAGCAGAAAGGACGACCTAGTGAAAGTGGTAGACCTGCGAACTCATCGGTAGCGCATTAGCTACATGTCATTTTAGTAAAATTTCTGTCATTTATGTCTTATAAATAGTATTACAAAGGAATAGGCTGCGTTTTCTAACCTAGTCAGAGACAAACATAAATTTGAAAGCACAGTATACTTACAGTAAGATTCTTATGTCGAGTTCTTTCTGGAAAAAGAACATCCAGATCATTTGTTGTGGAACCATAACTTGTCCCTGTTTGTGGGGAGTCGTCTTGATTTACGCGATGCTGAGATTGTGATTGGAACCTAAAGGTTTTTCAGATTTTAAGCAAATATTTATAACCAAGTTCATTATAGCTAACCTCGAAATATCAACATAAGAAAACAACTATTTAGTTCAGTAAAATAATATATTTTCAAATGTATTTACAGTTAAAACTCATTTTTACGTTCCTCGATTTTACGTTTTCCCGCTTTTTACACCGAAATATTTAGGTCCCATTTTTTTCCATGCATTCTCATTCAAATTCTTCTTCTTCCAAGTCGGTCCCTCAATGCTGAGAATCGTGATCACCATGAACACTTCTTATTAGTCTGTTCCACTCCAGTCTGTTCTCAGCCCGACGAACTGACTCATCAAATTTTAGCCCTGTAGTCACCTTTATTTGGTCAGTCCATCTATATGGGATTCTACCCCGGCTTCTCCTACCTTAAACTCGGCCAGACATTATTGCCTTTTCTAGATTGTCTGGCTCACGTCTAGCAATATGTCCAAAGAAAGACAGTATCCTTCTCAAACACACCACTGATAGACAAGTTGTAATATGGAGCTCTTCCAGCATCGATGCATTCGTCCTTCTGGCTGTCCAAGGCACACGCAGCAGCCTTCTCCAACACCACATCTCGAATGCATCGATCCCCTTTCTCTCGTAGGCACGCATTGTCCACGTTTTAGCCCCATATAGGAGAACTCATCTCATTCAAACATTCCCCCCAATTAATGTTTTTTACGTTTTTCATAACCCTGATTTTTCGCTGATTTTTTTTTCAAAACTCATTCAATCTGTCAAAAGGCAACAAGCCGTGCGCCGCCGCGTGAATGGAGAATTAAATCAAGGTAAATAAAAAAATGTGTAAATTATTGTCTCAAACTAAATTCAAAGTAGGTGCAGTGTAATTGAGCATGTTTAAGTGTCTAATTTTGACATTTTACTAAATAGTGACATGCAGTTGACGCATGTTTAGGAAGAATAAAGTCTTTACATCAATAAATTACGATGCAGAAAGTTTAAGAATTTGGCTATAGAAATATTATTTGTAGTTATAAACATAATGTGAAAAGAAGATAGTTAAAACAGTTATCATAAAAGTGTGAAACAGTTTTGCCGCAATGTAAATGACAGTTGAAATTCTGTAGTGCCATACTAAAAAAAGTGATACCACATAAATAAAATTTCCCAATATTCTGTGAAAAAATCATATTTGCATTTTATTCAAATTTTTATTTTCGTGTTTTTAGCAGTAGTTTAAGTACCTACATAAAATTGTTTAAACATGTTTTTTTTTTAATTCAATAAAATGTGGTATTGATTGAAAAAATACAAAATATTTTTAATGAAACCCCCCAATCCCGAAAAATCCCCAATTATGACAGTTTTCATTTCCTCACTTTAGCGTTTTCCTCAGTTTAAGACTATTTTTACTGCTCCCTTGAAAAAAGGTAAAACAGGGGTTTGCTGTATCTAATTTGAACTATGTAAATCCAAAAATTGATATCAAACTTTCGACTGTGTTAATTTAATACATATATATATATTTACGAGTATGTACTCAAATCTAGCAATAGCAAAGCATTGACGGGTTCAGCTTGTAGTCCATAAAAAAAAAAATATAAAAAAATATGTACAAAACAGCAATAAAAAAAACAAAAGAATACATATTTTGGTCTAAATCTATTTATCTCTATTCAATTCTTTAAAGGGTTACATGTCATGTATGGCATATTTAGAAAAAAATAAATAAAAAATAGTGTTATGTAATGAAGTTTCAATTTACCTCAATTCTCGTTTATGCTGGAGATCAAATGTTTGAGCGAGTGCAAAGTATGAATAGTCGATGCAAGCGTAGGTTATCAGGAAAGGCATTGTTACTATAGGGGCCAGTCGGTTGATGTCACCAATAAGGATAAATGTTATGGTTACGATGGCAACAACACCCATTGCGTATATTGGAACCTTATTTGGACCTCGCTGAAAAACATGAGAAAGTAAATAAATAAATATGAAAAAACAATTAAAGTTGCAGTCTGGAATTTGAATTAGTCTAATTTCCAACCAATTGTGTGAAATAATGTAATTTCCAGTGTAACATTCACCATTTGGCTTATATTTGAACATATTTCCATATTTGCCATATTTCTTTCATTCTTCCATGTGTTGATTTTTGTGAAGTTAAGGAGCTGAAACCTTTATTGATGCGGGTGAGATAGGCACGCGTAACTCAATTCTGAGCCGGTTCAAAAAAATGGTTAGAACGCTTTGAGCTGTTGAGCTGCAACTAAAATTTCTAATTAGCAGCTCACAGCGGTACATTGTGAGTTTCGTACGTGTATGCGACGCTAAACAAAATATTCATGTTCGTTCAGCTGACTCGGCGCGTTAGCGGTGATTCGGTGAGCCATACACCTGTGTTTGAAAATGTAAATATTATGAATTCAAAGGATTTAAAGTTCCTTGATATAGTATTTAATTTGGTATAACTAATTTTGTAAAAGAATCAATGCATGAGTCAAGGATAGTTGCAATGTCGGACACATTCCCAAAAAACTAAGGCAAAATAACATAAAACATAAACAATAATTTGGATTCACCGCGGTGCTAACATATGTCAGTTATTATTATCAAAAAGGTTCATAGCTAAAGTATTCATCAAGTATAGAGTCTATGTATTCCAAATATGTCAGTTATTTATTATCAAAAAGGTTCATAGCTAAAGTATTCATCAAGTATAGAGTCTATGTATTCCACATATGTCAGTTATTTATTATCAAAAAGGTTCATGGCTAAAGTATTCATCAAGTATAGAGTCTATGTATTCATGGTCACTAACAAAATAAGTGTTGAAACTAATAAATAAAATATGCCAATTTTGAAGGCAGAGAAAGGGTTGAATTCTCATTTACTACAATTAAATGAAGCATAAATACCGGAATATTTATTAACAATTTCCACATTAAAAATGTATGCATGCAGTATTATTATATTATAACTAGAATTTATGATGTACATACATTTTATCATAACAGCTTATTCATATATATTAAGAATTTTATTTCTGTCACATCTTGCTGTTTTAAATATGAATAATAACAATTGTGACTTGTTTTCTCGCTTGAGGACAATATTTACTTTGGTGGCATATTAAAGCAAACATTGAAAATACTTACACCTCTGCCTAACACGCCGAGCCCGGGGATAACATTTTCATTAGATATGCTCTGGAGAACTCTAGGAGTTCCATACATGGCTCCGAGGCAGGAGCTCATGGAGCTAACATAGAGTCCAGCCAGGAGTAGGACTTTCACGGCAGATACTTTGGCTGTGAGGAATGAGTCTTCCAGAAGAGCGGATCTCCGACATGTCCCACCGAGAGTCACGATAAATACCAAGTACAGGAAAGTACTAGAAAACAGGATGAATATCAGTAAAAAATTTAGTAAAACATAGTCCATGATATAATCTGTATTCTGTAAAACTAAATACTTTAATGAGGAAGTTCAGTGCTACGGTGAATTGGATGTAAAACATGTTTTCTTACACTCAGTAAACATTGGAGCATTTAATTGTACGGCGAAGTTTCTATTCTCCAAAATGTATGAAAAAAATAGTAAAAATATGTTTTAATAAAAATTAATTACTTTGAAAGGTCACAGGTTCAGGTGTACACATGTTTAGAATAGCCAATCAATAGTGTGTTGTGATAGATTTCCAATTTCAGGGTAGCAATGCTTGGCGTGTTTTCAAGGGACGGGGTTCCCTTTTTAAATGTCAGGAAAACTCACCGATTTTAACTCGTAACGTCAAGGATAATGTGATTTTAAAATATCAAAACTCTGTCTAATCAACAAATTAAAAATATCTCTGAACTTTCTCATTGGTTTAAAAGGACTCAATACCAGGAAAGTCGAGTCTCAAGTAAATGCCTTAGATTTTCCTTGTCTTTGAAGTTTTTCCATAATAATATTGTTAGTTTTGCCGCACACCAAACATGTAAAACAGTACTGTTTTTAACACTTCTGACTAATTTCTCAGACAGCCTTGAGGAGTTCATCAATGCTATCTGAAAAGTTGTCAAAAAGTGCTAAAAAAAAAGTTGTCAAAAGGTATAACCCGTAAAAACACTCGAGAAGTCAAATGTTATTATTTTATAAAGTTTATATTTGAAGCACTAACTTTGTAGTTATTCATTATAATAAAATAAATAAAACAACTTTGTTTTTAACCACTAATTTTTATTTTTCACCGACCGGTTTCAAAGCAAACAAGCTTCTTTGTCAAACACTTGACAAAGAAGCTTGTTCGCTTTGAAACCGGTCGGTGAAAAATAAAAATTAGTGGTTAAAAACAAAGTTGTTTTATTTATTTTATTTGTTATTACTTTCATTTATCAAAATGTATATTAGATGCTGGAAACTAAAATTTGTTTTGTGAATGAATAAAATATAAATATTTCTGAGTTTACAGAAAGGTACATTGAGAAATTGCATTTAAAAAAATAATTATATGGTTTTCGTTTACTTAATTTTGGTTTGTAGACTCTATTTAAATATTTGTTAAATATTTTATGTACTTTAGTATGTTACACATGTTTATTTGTTCATGTTGTGTGACGACGCTTGCTGATAATGGAATATATTTAAATAATTACCCGGTGAAGATAGCAGCGAGGGAACCGCTCGGGATGTTGGTAGAAGGAGCGCGAAGGTCTCCACTCATGTTGATGCCGGCTAGAATACCAGTCACGGTGGGGAAGAAAACACCAAACACCGTGAACCAAGTATAGCCATCGTGGTATTCTGACCATGTGTTATTTACCATATTCCCACTGAGCCACCCTTCAAATCCACTTTCTAAAATTAGAAAAAAAACGGTTAAAATAACTCCACATATTTTAGCTTTCGTTCTCCTTCCATATTTTTAAAGTTTCCATAAAAAGAGAATTTTTCAGTGTTGTGTCTATTTACAACAATTTTATTTTTAAATTTATTTATTTACATACATGTAGTTTATTACACATTATTTGAGACATAAATCCCAACACCATGGGACTAAAAGTCCTGTGTCGAGAAGGGACGAGCAATTAGTTGACACAGACACATGAGTATATCACCACAAATATAGGATCAGAAACAAAAAAAATAATTTTAAAAAACATGTATATGGCACATCAATATGGTAAACAGTAAACTCAAACATTCGGAAAATCATCAAAGAGTTTCCTACTCAAATCTCTCCCACTAAGGAAAATCCAGTCCTAAATAGATATGAATCAAGTTGTGACAGGTTTTTATGAATTTTACTAAGAATATTTACAGATGACTGATAAAAGATTATGCATAAGACATACAAAAAGAACCGAGTTGTGGTCCAGTGGTTAGACCATGCTCTGCCACAATTCGTCAAAAATGAAATGTTTAGGTAAATTATAAAAACACTAATATTTCATTTACATATCTAAAAAAAATATTGGATCTTTTTTCATTTCATCAGAGGACTTCGGTTTAGTGATTTCAACTGATTTTATTAAATTAAATTATTAAAGTAAAAATGGGAGAGTAAAAGATGATTAAATGTTAAAGTATGTAAGTCTATCTTATATTATAGTATGGTTACCATAGATTCTTAACAAGGATAGTTTTTTATATTCCAATTACAAATATTTCTATTTATATACACATATACATATCGTCATTGCGCCGGCAATATCTGTTAAGCGAATTTTCTTCTTTTAAAGTGTTTTCAATTTCTCATGAAGATTACACAATTTTGTTTTAATAAAATAAACTTAAATACTTTTTCATC
Organism: Micrasema longulum; assembly: GCF_059751315.1. Classification (NCBI taxonomy): domain Eukaryota; kingdom Metazoa; phylum Arthropoda; class Insecta; order Trichoptera; family Brachycentridae; genus Micrasema; species Micrasema longulum. The sequence goes on from NW_028277998.1 coordinate 219,274, forward strand.
TTAAAATTACACATTTTTCCTTTTTGTTATGAATAAAAAAATATGTGAAAAAATCATCAAAGGGTTAACTGTTTAAATTATCTCCTTAAAAATGATTTAAATGTCTCTTAACAGATATTGCCTGCGCAATGACGATATGTACTTGTTTTAGATTAACATTCTTTTACAAATAATTTATTATGATATATATCGAACAGAACAATATTATTTTAGCAGAATTAAAAAATAGTATATTTATTACGAACCCATATCGACATGTACAAAAGATCCGACAGAAAAGTCGAGGGCAGCCAATAAAAGGACAAGAAGAAGAACAAACTGTAATTTCACGACCCATTTGACTCCAGCGACGTTTATAGTGCCCAGTAGCACGACGGCGCTTCCCGCAAACCCTCGGGCGGCCCATACATTGTCGCCTAGTCCTACAAGTCCAGCCATCGACTCACCGAATCCCAAGACGTTAAGCGCACAACCGACAGCCTGCAAAATCAAATCAGGCTTTTATATTTACAGCTAATGGTGTTTAGACCACGTGTTATTTTTTAATATTTAATCCTCCATACTCGTTTGTGAAGAGCCCTCTCCAGATGCATTTTCACTCGTGGATCACACAGAATCAATATTAATCAAGTCTTTTTAAATACAAAGTAACATTACATAAATGTTCATAAAAAAATGGGTCAAATTCTCTTTGTGTTAATATGTCCTGGGGTGCTATTCTCAAGTATCTCGTGGGGGTAGAGAGTGGTAAACGTGTGGATTTAAATTTTTTGCATGCGACTACACTTGGCTTCATATTTATTCATTTATTTCTTATACAGCACAAGTGCCCTTAACAATATAAAATATAACAATATAATGAGTTAGTTAGATATACAAAAATTAAAAAAAATATTTAAACATGAGTAAAAAAAGAAAAATAACAAGAAAAATATATCTATACATGTATGTATGTCAGCATACAAAAGATCGGTATATTATGAATATAAAATGAGTTAAAATCAGATCTTTAGCATAAGAAGCTTTTGCAAAAAAAATGTTAATTGTTATTATGGAACATCATAAAATATTTATAAACAGATGATTTAAATTTACAGACTCATGTTAAAAATGTAGATATGAGAGGTACATTAATTTCCTAGTCTGTGTATACATGGTATAGGTGAGTGACAAAGATAGTTGGTTTAAGAAGGGTGACAATAATATTGACTATTTTGTCTAGTTCTACGTGCTGGTATAATAATATTTATTAAATCCAGGAGTTCGCAACAATCGAAAGGCCACACTGATGAATAAACATCAAATGATGAAAAAACAAACAGTTTTATAATTGACATTTCATAGTTCGACATTATAAAACTGTTTAAAAAACGGAAGAAAACAAATACGGTTTAGTCAATTCAACCTAATTAAATGTTGAGTAAAAAAAATTACAATTTATGCTCACTCTTTAGCTTTATTGAATTGTATTGACAAGTTATTTAGACGTTTTATAATCAAGTGAATAATTTACCACCAGCATCTTTTAGATGAAGCACATTCTTAGGATAAGCACTTTGCATCAAGTAATGTATAAATTAATGGAGCTTGCTTTCATTTCCATTTATATAATCAAGTAATTAACAGTAAATTATTTCTTCACGCAATATTTAAAATGTTAATTATGGTTCAGCAGGTTTTATAAAAACTTGAAAACGAGTTGTTAGAATTTTCACATAAAGGGAATTTGTAAATTTCAGTTGTGATTGGTTGAACAAATTTGAAACTGACACTTGAAAAAAAAACCTGAGAAACATAATTAGTTGTGTCCTGTTGATCATACCTGTCCAAAGCAATACAGTAATCCCAGGGATCCGCCGAATCTGGATCCGAGTGTGTGAGATAGTAAAAAGTAAACTCCCCCACTTTCTATGCGACACCTCTCACAGATACCGACAGCAGATAATACTGACACCAGTGCAACAAACACTAAAAACAAAAGTGTGAGGTAGTACCAAATCTAAGTAGGATTGCTCCTAATATGTATTTCAATTCTGCAAAAAGCAATTAGCGTCATGGAGGAAAAGAACATCACAGTATTTTTGGATGTAGGACAGTTGCCCAAAAGATGGGTTATTTTGGATTATAGAAGGAAAACGGGATAGTAGCAGATGGCACTAGAAAAAAGGTGGGGTTCAGCAAAGGACAAATCGCACCTTGAGTGTAAAACTATAGTACTGTACTCCCTCTATAACCTAGCACTTCATTTCTTCGGCCCTGCTAGTAATCCTGCATTTTTATATACACAGCTACGAAGGAGGGTAGCTCGGTAAATACTCTACAGTAGTACTGTATTGTAAGTTTAATTTTTTCGTTATTGTAGTTTTAGTTTATGTTAACACTTCAACTGCATGTAAATGTAATAAATAATACAGTGTTACATACATATATGTATAAAATAAAACAAAGCTTCTGCCATTTAAAGCGCCATTTTTAGTGATTTCCAGTAATCCGGCAGTGCTCTGGTATAGACCACTGTATGTGCTAGAGGGGTTTGCTTGAAAAACTGTATTTTTTAATGCGTTAATGTTTTAATTTAAACTAACTTCCCTTTTACACTTCTAAGCTTGTGACAGATATTATTGTTTAGAATTTAAACCTCAAAAATGAGAAATTTGCACATACTTTAGTTTTACACTCGTGGTGTGACAAATTGTGTTTAGAAGTCACAATGTTAATGCCGATTCAAAAAATAATATATGCTCTTTTTAATTTGTGAAGGAGTATTTATTTCTTTGTATGTGAGCATCGACAAAGTCTTCAGATACTAGTGCGGTATTTGATGTCAATTTTTATCGTATCCAATAGAAGCACAAATTGTTATTTCAAGCATCGCATGTTCTCAATTATGCAAATCTTGAACTATTTTATGAATTACAAATAAAAAGGATTTCTTCCAAAACAATATAATAATTATTCATTGAAATGCACAAAATATTCTATAAAACGGGTTTCAAAAGGAAACAATGTTTGATGTAAAGCTTGTTTAACTAATTCAACAGGAAAAGGGATTATTGTTAGTAAAAATAAATCAATAAAAGCCGTTATCACAATAATTAAAGGATGTATAGTACCTGTAAACAAGACTATTAATACGGCGTTCACAACTCCCGCTTGTCCCACAATCCAACCTGATCGCAAAAACACGATGACGCCAAATATATTGATCATACATGATGTAAATACACCATCCCATGTGCCAAACAAAACGGGTTGGGAAATGAAGAAGTTTGATCGCCACCAAGGGACATCACCCTAAAAATTTAAATAATATCTCAGTTAATATGAATAATATCTCAGTCAATAAAAAAAGTAGTTATCATCTAGAAAAAACAAAGAGAGGATTGAAATAGATAGTTTAAATAACAGAGTATAACAATTCAAAATGTATTCTTCATTTGCCTCTACATAGAATAAACAAATAGTTGTTGTGGAAGTAAGTGGTCATTTTTAGTCATGACGATATGTGTTTTTTTTATATTTATTTGACTTCTTCACTCAATCTCATGCAGATTAGCTTGGATAATTTTTGCATAGCTATAAATAGTAGTTGGATAGTTAGTTGATCATTAATAATATCTCAATTGATAAAATTTAATCAAAATGATTATTTTAAGATAGTCAAAAGCTTTAGATACTTAATAAACTATGCATAAATTTGTAAATAAAATTCATGTTAGGAAACAATACTGGCCACAAAACCTATTCATGATTGTTAAAACATCATATTAGACAAAATGTCACGAAGAAAACATCATAAAAAGTTAGTTAGTCATCATAATCATAAAAAGGAATACAGAGTTGGTTTAAGATCTACAGCCATGTCCTTCCGGATCCCGCTCTAGAAAGGAAGAATGAAAAAAAATAATATTATAAACAAACAGGTAAACAAAACATTACAGTAGGGCCAATTTAATAGGTCACATTTGACACTTCATCAAAATTCAACAACATAACCTAGTAAGGGCGGTAATAAAATATTATTTAATTTTTCAAATTTAGAACTGCACAATTGCTTAACTTTTTTCAATTACGTTTTTTTTTTTTTTAAAGGAATAACCCGCTAAGCCTCTATTTTGAGGCTTGTCAGCAGGTGGGATATAGGGGATATAGAAGGAGGTAATGAAAAATACAACACAACACCCAGACCAATTGAGAAAAAAATCTTTCTTTGATTTTTTTCTTGCAACTGGCGAGAATCTAACCCGCGACGCCAGTTTCACAGATAGCCGTCTAACCAACTGCGCCACGGCGCCTGCCATATTGCTATGCTATACATATTTATTGTAATAATGACAAAAGAAGGTAATTTTACGATTTACTTTCACTAAAAAACCATTCTTAACATAATTCTGTTCTAAACGTCGTTACAATGTTACAGCAGTGAACCCTTTTTCTTTTTAAACACTAGGAATGTTACCCAGAAAAATCAAATGTTGATAATTTTGTTAAATGATGTACTTATCTTATTTTGTTCCTTAAATTTACGATAGAAAATAATAATGGGACAGGGATTCGACTTATGATTTAAAAAATAAAATTACAGTATCTATAAGTACTTTTTCATAGTAACTGAATTCAATTCACATATATTATGTTTGAAGTCCGAATCGATTCATTCACTTTAATCGATGTTTTTAAGCAGGTCACCTCACTATGAAGCTAAAACCGACAAATGTCAAATGTGACCTATTAAATTGGTCCTACTATTCTATTAAAAGTACACACTAACTCTAACTGTTCTATTAAAAGTACACGCATTCAAATAACAAAAGAAAGTTTTATTATATAAATAAAACACGAGTGTTACTTTAATCCACAAATTTGGAATATCCGGTGACCGGTTTCATCGCTTTCGCAACATCTTCGAGACTGGTATCTTTATTAAAGAGTTAAATGTATTTATACAAAACAGAGGTAAGGATAGATAATTCAAAGTTATATGTAAGTAAATTAAATAAAGTTATTTTTATCGTAAGGATCATTATCAAAAAAAAATCTTTGGGTTAACTAATGAGTTGATATTATGCTATTTTAATGAGTTTAAGTATTTTATTTGATTTTTTCCACTCGTGTTTTATTTATATAATAAATTACAATGAACTTCCATCAAGAATTTTCACTTACAAACTTAAATGTTTTAACAAAAGAAAGGATAAATACGACAAAAATAGTTACGTACCTGTTCTTCTGCGAATAATTCATTAGCACCCGAAGCCTGATGTCCTCCAGCTCCATATTGGTATTCGTTCCCCAGGTCCACAAACCCGCCTGAGTTTCTTCTTCCTCGGCCCCGTGTGAAGACGGCGGGTCCGTCATCCGGTAAACCGAAGCTGTCCAACTCTCTTCTGCGAGTGCTACTCCCGTTAGCTCTGTTATATTCCATGGCTGCTTTGAATCTGAAATATTTCAGTTATTTTACTTCACAAAAAGGAAATATGGATGTTTAAACATAGACGGAATGGTGAATGTTACACAGTGTGTAAAGTGGCCACTTAAACCAGCCCATGACAGATCATAAATGCCCAGATTTCCATATCCCCTTCTCAAAAATGTTTCCCTTCTCCATTGCAACAAATTTCAACATTTATCTATGTATTTAGATAAGGCATTTCAGCCATAATTTCTTAAATGAGAGACACAATTTTGACAACTATTCCAGGCATAATCACAAATGAACTAACCGTTTTGATGGATTAAAAAAAAATCATAACCATTCCCTTTCCGCACCTAATGGTGCATAGGGCACTGGATTGGTACACCAATCACAGCATATCTTGATCAATTTTGTTACATGAAGGTAAGGTGATCAGTCTTACGCTTCAGGTACTAGTCTAGGGACTATGAAATATTATAGTGTGAAAACACCCTCGCCGAAAACACACTCTCTGGAATCAAACCCGAGACCTCTTGCATGTTAGACAAACACGCTGACCATTACACCACGAGGCCGTAAATATACAGTCAGCCAAAAATTACAGAAAATAATTGAGGGCGCTAATCAAGTAAATAGTGATATATTAAAATAGTTTCAAACATATAAGTTATTAATTTAAAAATACTTGGTACACATTCACTTGTTTGACCAATTAGCGCTTTCACCCTCTAATGGGCATCTTCAGACTGGTGTCAGTCTTCTTCAGGATCTTAGAATAAAATATCTTATAGAAAATAATTGAGGGCGCTAATCAAGTAAATAGTGATATATTAAAATAGTTTCAAACATATAAGTTATTAATTTAAAAATACTTGGTACACTTTCACTTGTTTGACCAATTAGCGCTTTCACCCTCTAATGGGCATCTTCAGACTGGTGTCAGTCTTCTTCAGGATCTTCCTGAAGAAGACTGACACCAGTCTGAAGATGCTCATTAGAGGGTGAAAGCGCTAAATTGGTCAAACAAATAAGTGGAAGTGTATCAAGTATTTTTAAAATAAAAAACTTATATTGTGGGTATACTGGCAAAAAGTAAAAACTCTCAAATCCCTGTTTAGAGAAATCAAGCATTCCAGTTTTGTTTCAATTTTACTCTTTTATATCTTATTTAAATATAGTAAGATATTGGGTGCTTATTTAAGAACATGTTTTTAATTTTTCCGTTTTTTAATTTTATATCAAGTAAATATTCAGTTATTTAAAGCCTGAATAAAATACCAGGTATACAACTTAACCTTTAATTTATTTTTAAAACTACAGATATATTAAATTTAACATGACTTAGTGTATTATGCCAGTTTGCAGAACGTTAAAAACTTTACAAAACTGCATCATTAAGTCAAATCCGCACATTTTCGAGTTCACATTTTTTTCCAGCATACCCACGATATGTAAATATAACTTATTACATCACTTATTTTTTCTACCGTCCGGTTTCAAATCTATACAAGCTATTTTTATCAAGGTATATATACTATTTTATTCAATCAATATTGTGCTTCGTATGGAACTAATAAATCAAGTCTCCTTGTCTTATTAGGATGGGAAGCGTAATTTGAGATGGATACGCTTAAAACTAGACAGGAGTGGACTAAAGGAAATATTGTTTATTTGCTTATATATTTTTTTTCTTATTATGAATCGCTTTTTAATTTCTAAGATATCTAAGTTGTCTTGTTTTAATATTTTATTTTCAACAGTACTTTTAATCCAGTGCCTTTATTATATAATCAGCATATAGCCTTTACAAACCAAAAAACTTTTTTTTTAATCCGCCAGGGGTGCTATTTTGAACTGCTCTCGCGGCACGAGAAAACAGTTTCTCTCATGTATTTATAAACAAAATACGGCCGCGAGAGCATTTGGAATACCACCTCAGAACATGTTTCATGAATTCTATTTAAAATACAGAACAGATTTTTTTCTCTTTATTTATGTTTTGAATGAAAGTTAAATCTAACTTCTCACCAAATATTAAATTATTCCTACTATTAGTTTGCGAGGAATATAACAAAATGCCTTAAAAACTTTAAAGCCATTTATCTCCAAACTACCTATTTTTTAGATACAGCAGATTCCATAACACAGGAGTAATATGTGACACTTTTTGTTCCTATATAAAAAACCTTAACACCGGAAATTAAAATAACATGCAACATTTTCATCTTGTGTATATGAATATTGAAAAAAAAGTTTATTTAAATAGCTCAACCATAGTCATACTAAGCTGCTCGGTTATGAAAAGAACATTTATCTGGGTTAAATTACTAGTAAGATAGTCAAGAATTTATCAACTGTGTATGTTAATATGATAAATTATTATTAATATTATTTATTTCTTAAGTTAGATTATAAATTAGTATATGATAAACTAATATTTACACTTACATTAATTACATATCAATTTAAATCATCTTACAGTATACATAACATTTATTTTTTAATTCATTCAAACTCTTTTCATTCTTCATTCATTCAAGCATCTATTCAGATATTTTTAAACCTTTATATATAACATAATGTAATTTTGGGATGGTTTTTTTTTTATTGGCAGCCTTTTTCTATCCTTATTTCTAGTAATATACTTGTGAAAGTTTATATTTAACACTATCTTATTGATGAAGTATTTGGGATATGTATATAAAGCGTGGAAATATTTTGTGGAAAGGTGTCCAAAAATCTTAGATCATCACCATGAATACTCAATAAAATTATACAAAATGTTATGCAGCTAGGAATGCTTTCGAATATATTTTTTATAACGTTAACCTATAAATACAGTACAAAGTAATGATCACCACGTCTCATAATAATATTGTGTCACAAATAATGATTTATGACTTAATTTAAGTACTTACTAAATGTGTGGGAACACAAACATTTATAATAATAAAAGTCAACATTTAAACAAAGAAAAAAACAGATATTGACCTACATTTAAAAAAATCAATTAAAACGAAACGGTTAATAAATGATGGCGAAACAGTGTTACGATGTCTTTTCAAGACATTATTAACTCTTTGAAAAATCCGGTAGCAAAACCCGCAACAATTCAACAGATGACACGAACTGTCAGGTGAATCATCGATATGACATTTGGCGACGCGAGCAAAAAGTTTTTGTTCCGAAATAGACAATAGACAATCTTCTATTTTAAACATCTACTTTTCCAAGAGGAATCAGAGCGCGTTCACATTTACATCGCTGTATTAGAAATTAGTAAGGCATTTTTGGGTTCGATTTATTTGTTACTTTAAAAATTTAATACCTGGGCCCCAATTATAATGGGTAATTGACAAAGAAATTTTGTGTCATCTATAAAGTCAAATTAAATTTTCTGTATAAAATGAGTCATTCAAATGTTTTTTTTTCGAAACTTGTTCAATTTAAAGTTACCGATTAAGGTACTTAACTTTTTTTGTATTCGTAGAGAAAATTAGATTTTACCGCATAGAAAATTACTAATAATTATATCAAGCCCCCATAGTAATCGGAATCGTACTGCGCTTCTGAAAGGTATCTAGGGGCTAGGCGTTGCTAGCACGTAATTAGTACGTAAATTATGTACTTGCAACGCTTTTTCTACCCCCCAGAGAGCGTTTTGAATCGCTCTGTAGTGTTGGTGTTTTGAACGATCTCTAATGATTTCTCTATCCCCGAGAATGCATTCAGAATCTTAATGCTGGAATTTAATTAACTTTGAACAACTCCAAAATGTTGAAAGTATTTTTATCCAAAATGTATTTTAAAAATATCAATGTATTTGATAAAACAATATCTTTAGAACCATACTAAAGTTATTTTGAATCTGTCATTAAAATATTCATTGCCAAAAATACTATACCCACCCAGTTAAAATTTGTGATGGAAATCACAAATCAAAAGTTACAGACCTAAAAATAATAATTTTGTTCTTATTGACTTTGTTTTATTTAATTGTTATGTTTCATTCAATTTTGATAAAAAATATTTTTGGATATAAATAAAATACTTCAATTATTATATCGTATTTCATTATAATTTGCTGATCATGATAATTATTATTCACTAATCAGATTGTTTCCGTATTTTAAAAATTTCAAGTGAAAGATCTATCTCATATAATATTGCGGCAACAAGTTCTTATCCTCATGTACGAAAAATAAAATAAATCACTCTAAAACAACAAATCTTGTATAAAAGAGTATGGAAGGGAGCTGACGCCTTTTTTTGTCACAATATGGTTTCGTAAGTTTGTTTGTTTGTCATATATATATATCACTCTAATGCAATCGAAATGGTATTTCGCTTTCGTTTTTTCTCATACGATACAAATGAATTTACTTACGAAATAATGCCACTGGACTACCCCATATATTCTATCCATAGTATTACTATTTAAATGACTAAATGTGTTTGATAGTTTGTGTTCCCGTCACGTCGCAACGGAGTGATTGATTGACGTGATTTTTAGAATAGAGATAGCCGAAAAACTAATAAGTTTCAAAAACTACTTTTTGTCCAGAAAAAATCGTCCCTCTCCTTTGGGAAAGTTCTTAGTGGAAAAATGAATAAATATTAAAACTGAATAACGGTACCACGTCGACATAGAATAAAAGTCGTCTTATTTTTTAGAAGGCCGGCAATCGTTACAGGCTATTTTTAATCCCAAAAAATATTTCCAACGGGAAAATTCTTATTACATCGTAATCATCATCATTATTTGTTTATAAGTAAGGCCCGGTGATAGACAATAAAATTTTAAAGCACATTCCAAATATTTAATGAAAAAAAAACTATTTATAGGGTGTTGACAAAACATAATAAATTAAAACCAAATAATTAAGAATGGTCCAGAAATCGCATACACACATCAAACAGAAGGCGACTAAACTACTCATAAATGAGTAGGTTTACGTTTTGACCCATTAGTTTCTTTGTAGACGTCGCTCAGTACGCAACTCCTGATTTGAATTCAACTATGACGTGTTGTGTCCTTTTAAAGTGTAAAAATACTCCCAGGATCTTGAAGAAACAGGATGCAATCACATTTCATGTGTAATTAGCAAAGGAATGTGTATGTAACAAATGCATTACTTAAAAATTAAAATATTTTTCTATCTCTCAGATTGTCGAAGAAACAAAATGAACATTTCGTTAGTGTTGCCAGGGTAGTAAATTTTTTTACCATACTTTGCTCATCTAATGAGAGAACTAATGAAAATTGGATCTCGGATTAAATAAATCTATCGTGGACCCTTGACCGACATTATCTTTAAAACATCAAATATTATTTTACATGTTATAAAAATATCCGTTTTATGTAAAATAAAATTTGTTTGACATTAAGTTTAAAGTTCATTAATTCAATTACTCTTATTGAATGACCCTTTACTTATCTACTCTGTTGTGTCAATCAATATTTCCGCGTGCACAATAAAATTTTAGAGAAATTAACAGATTGCTTTGTTTTTACCGTACATTTGTGTTATAATTATATTTTTTCTCATCGTGCAACTTTACGCGGCGGCATCACAAATGCGCGCGGCGAATGTGAGGCATAGTGAGGGAATTATTGGACACAGTCCGATGTATTCAAATATGATTCTACGCTCCTTCTGGACTATTCTTAATTCTATAGCGTGCGTATTTGCTTTCTTACAGTAAAGCAACAAATAAAATATACTGATGCAATTTCTATTCATAAAATTACTAAGGGGTTAAATCAAATAAGCAGCATTATAAAATTCAACCAACAATACCATACATATAAATAACCAGACATGAAAAAAAATGTCGGCCACGTGGTGCAATGGTCAGCGCGTTGGCCTACCATGCAAGAGGTCTCGGGTTCGATTCCCGACATGGATGATAAGAAATATTTATATATAGTCCCTGGACTGGTACCTGAAGCGTAAGAATTATCATCTTACCTTCGTGTAAAAAAAATGGTCGAGATACTCTGCAATTGGTGTACCAATGCAGTGCCCTATGAACCATTAGGTGCGGGAAGAGAATTATGATGATGATGATGAAAACAAGAGATTAACAAGAACGAAAAAAGAGTCTCGAAACTCACTTCACAAGGATTTAAAATTTATAAATGTGTTACATATAGAAATATAAAGAAATGGAAAAATCATTTTTGAGAAGGGAATATGGAAATCTAGGCATGAACAGGGCTTATGATCTGTCTGACTGGTTTGAGTGGTAACTTTAAACACTGTGTACCATTCACCATTCTGTTTTTGTTTTAACATCGATATTTCCTCGACTCTTTGACTTAATCTGTTGACTTTTGTGACGTGAAGAGCTGAAACCCTTTTTTATTGACGTAAAATTTATCTGACTGAATTATCTACACTTCCATATCTAGGGCGGCCTCCGTGGTGTAGTGGTTAAGACGCTTGACTGACAAATGGAAGGTTCCGGGTTCGATTCCCGGTGAGAACACAAAAAATAAATGTGATTTTTCTCAAGCCTGGATATTTCGTGCTGTAATTCACCACTGTAATTAGGCTTCCTGGCCTGTTGTGGAGCAAATAAAAAATTACTTTTTCAAAACTAAAGTCAAATACTAATGAGGAACTTCAGCCCTACGGGAAATTGGATACAAAAAATGTTTCCTTGCTTGGGGTAAAAATTGGAGCATTAAATTGTGCAGAAAAGTTTCTTGAAAATGTACGGAAAAAATAATAAAAAATATTTTCATAAAAACGCACTACTTTGAATGACGTCACTGGTTCATATGAATCAACCTGTGATCTGAGAGCTATGGAAGATTTCAGATCTGCTTGTCGTTTCTGGACCAATAGAAAGAACTGAATGAGAATAAGCGGAAATGAACCTCTGACGTCACACGCGGAGTTATTTCAGAAATACTAAACTTTAAAAAATCGTAGCGCTGATAATACGAAATATGAAAATTGAAAAAAAAAACATTTTGGCTTAGTTTAATAGTCTATTAACATATAAAACATATTAATAACTTAATAACTTCCTCATTCAGTCCGATGAATCTCACCCGAATCAATAAAGGTTTTAGTTCATTGACATCTCGAAAATCTTGAATGAATGATTGGACGAGATGAGAGATCGAGTTTCCTCTTCTCGTCGTTGCACCATTATTTTTTTCATGTTGTCTCCTCGCATGGAAAAATCAGTGGTTGTAACGTGGCCGAAATGCCCGAGAACACGGATTTGCATAGTGGAAGAAAGACGCTGTTCTATTTTGTATAAATACTAGCTATTCGTATATTATACTAGCGTTTATTTTATTGTATACATAGGTACTAGCCAATATAATTTATTTGAAAAAGTCGCCACCAGGGTAAAATTTTTACCATAAAATTTGAAACAAAAAGTTAGCTGCCCGTATTTTGTCAAAAGTGAAATTTAGCTAAAATTTAAAGGGTGATTTCTTAAAAGATTTTTTTTAAAGATTTGAATTGATAATTGTTTCCACAACTTTCATTATTATATAAAAAGATGTTCATAAGAATCGTTATTTTTTGTTTTCTTTACATTCTTGTATTTTTTAACCTTCTAATGCCCGCATATTGTCCACATAAACTAAAATATAAAATGAATACTAAATTTTTAAAATATTTTTTTCGTTATTTTGTCCAGTATTTGCATAAAAATTACACACATAAAAACATGTTTTTAGTTAGAACTAGAAAAAATTGGACATTGAAGAGTTAATTTAATCTAGTCAATCTTTACACGAAAAATATTCACTACAAAATAAACAATAGTATTCGCTATCTCCACCTTTCTTGAGAATAATATTCATTTTGTTACAATTCGAGTGTTGCCGAGGATCTGAAAGTAAATTCGAATTAAAAAAGAAGTTTCTGCGTATATTTTAACTAGGATTTCTTAACGGGTGGAAATCTCCGCTCGCCAGTTACGAACTTTCTAAAATCACCAATCTAAGTTGGCCAGTCCTTAACTAGGAAACTAGCCTTACTTCCGCATGCAAGGATGAGGAGTAAGGATGCGCGTTAGAGTGGGCCGATTAAGTATGAAGGTTTTTTTTTTAGACATCAAAGTGAATGGTGTCTAAAAATTTGCATTTTGGATCACATTGAACAAAAAATTAAAAAAAAATAAATTCCTTACTACTTTTGCCCCCCAACCGAGGATTGAAGTTTATAACTGGGTTTAAGTAAGTTACCCTAAGTTTTCAACTTCAGGGTGCCTGGAAGAATGACTAGACAGGTGCCACCGTTTTGTAGCAACAATTCACGGACAGTGTATACTTGTAATGCAGTATTAAATAGACTTCATGAACTCGGTAATAGTTATTCCCACGTACCTGATATATTTAGTGTAGGGTATTGTTTCTATGGAACAAACCTTTTGAACTCTTTCAAAGATGGTGAATGGTAATTATATTTATTTATTCATGCATTTCAAATACAGTTTTTTGTTCACTTTGCCTAGCTGTGTGAAACAGTACTTATGATTTTCATGTTGTTTTAATGTAAAATGTTTTATTATTTAAACTTTCTACTGAATATGCTTTATAATTTTTAGGTTATTTTTAAAAATATAAATCTTGTACAATTTTTGGTGAGATTTTATTTTATTTTTATAAATATTGTTTTTAATATTCATGTTTTTGAAAAAAATAAATATATATTAATCCAAATATGTTAATATTATAAATATTTGTAAAAGGCAGATTTGCCGTTTATGTTGATAAAATAAATAAATAAATAAATAACTGACTGAAGATTTTATCAATATTGATAAAATGATTTGTTTACATATGTATATAATTGGATAATTTATATAGCGCCATTTTTGTGAAAATCACCTCAAGGGCGCTGTACAATTAATAAATATTCCAGTACGTCTTGCAGCTACAGAGCGCATGGACGGTTGGGATTATAGTTCCTCGTTTTCAATTAAGATCAATCAAGAGTTATAACAGATAGGAGCTACATTACAGGACGTCTTGCAGCTACAGAGCGCATAGACAGTTAGAAATTTAGCCCCCATTTACACATTTTAAAAATTGACAAATAAATTTAGTGTATTAATCCTTAAAAAAATTTAAATGATATGAATAATAAAAAGGAGTAAGATAACAACACGTCTTGCAGCTACTAAGCGTAAAGACGATTGGAATTCTAGGCCCCATTTACAAAATTTAGGTATTTTAAAGTTGATATATGAAAGCTGGATAACCAATCATCGTGCAGCTACAAAGTGCATGGACGAGTGGAATTCTAGTAAAGTTAAAATGATATCAATAAATTTATAAAAAATAGAGCATAGTAGTAAATTTGTCAAGTGTTCATGCCAAGAAGTAAGCAATAAAAAACTAAATAAATAAAACACTGTTTCAACTCCATGGTTAACAAAGGGAGATAGATGTCCGAAGAGAAGCTCTTGTAGACAGTAGGTAGATACCGTCGCCATGTGGCCCACTGGCTGCTTGATAATTTCTGGAAACGCACGTGTGTAGTTACTGGGGGATTATGCCTATTGTTCCAACGGTTTGTGTTTGTTAGTAAAGATATAATTTTATCACATTACAAATTCGAACACGTTTTGGATCTACTGAAATGCAAAAAGTTTAAATTCCGCGGAACTGATTCCGTCAAGCACCTGTCTAAGATTGACAAAAGCAATGACTCATTAAAACAATGATACCCATTTATTACAAAACAAAGTGCAAATCACGCCTTTAAATGCTTATTTAAAAGGTTTAATACACATTATAAAATTTAATTAGATACGAAATGACAGCTGGTTCAGCGAAAAAAAATAGACTTTTTCGAAAACGCTTAGCTCTGGTTGAGGTCCAAATGAGGTATCAAATATCAAATATTTTTTTGATATTTGCATTCCGAGTAATCCAAAAGGCAACTTTTTAGATCTCTTTCATTGAATAATTCGTAAAAAAAAACATCGGTCCGCCCTTATGCATGTCGAGGTAAAGATTAGACGTATATTCATGTGAGTGAATTAAGTAAACATAAAAAGTTTTTTATTACCGAATAATATACCGCCCAAAAATGTTTTGATAATGTTCAAATGTTTGTAGATAGCTTGGATTTCTCAGAGTAATTAAAATGTAAATGGATTACAACAGAGATGAAAAACGCATGTAAACATTGCCTAGTAGATGAATTGGTTTAGCCGGATGAATCCCACCAATATGATGAAGGTTTCAGCTTTTTCACATCGCAAAAGTCAACAGATGGAAGAGTTGAGGAAGTTTGGATGTTTAAACATAGACAGAATGGCGAATGTTACACAGTGTGTAAAGTGGCCACTAGAACCATCCAATGACAAGTCATGAGCCTTGTAAATGCCTAAACTTCCACATTCCTTCACATTATTTCCCTCTCTTTTACAACAAATATACATCTAAATAACTCTCTTGGGAGGAAACCCAGCCTGTCTACAAGCATTTGGATATACTCAAAACATTGTTGATTTTAACTAACTGGTGTAAAAGTATAAAAATTACAAATTTGTTTTCAGACGTTGCCTAGTAGGTGAATTCGTCCAGCCGGATGAATCTCACCCATATGATCAAAGTTTCAGCACTTTTATTTCTCAAAAGTCAACAGATGGAATAGTAAAGGAAGTGTGGATGTTTAAACATAGGAAGAATGGCAAATGTTACGATTTGTGTAAAGTGAACACAAAGTGATAATGAAGGTGGGTTGCGCACAGTTTGATGAGTGGATCAAGCCAAATAGGTATAAGTGTGTTTACTATCTAAGAAATTTGGTCTACAAGTCCATATGAATTGGTTGTGTTTTTTATGATTATTTTAGTTTATATTGCTTATTATGTTTAAGATGATAATAAGGTAAGTTGGATTAATCACGTTTTTATTTTCTTATTATGTTAACTATGTTAAATAACTAATTTAAGGCATGTTTTACTCATTGCAAAATGTTTGCCTCGGCACGGGACACCCCACCCCAGTGAGGGAACATTATTCTGTATAAAAAATAAATTAAACATTGTAAAAGTATAAATAAATCCAAAAAAAATATAAACAAAATCAGCCAATGGGTCATAAGCCTAGACTTACGTATTCCTTTCTCAAACATGTTTTCCCTTTTCTGTTGCAATAAATTTAAACAAACCGCTCGTTTCAAGGCATGAACGCAAAAATTCTTTTAGATATATTTAAAAAAATATCATCTACATATTCAAATATTAATTTTCCTCATATTTTACATTTTTACTCACCACATGGTTGATGTGAAATATTGATTGAAATGGGTGTTTTAACACTAAAATATTTCATAGTCCCTGGACTGGTACCTGAAGCGTAAGTCTGATCATCTTATCTTCATGTAACAAAAATGATCAAGATATGCTGCGATTGGTGTACCAATGCAGTGCCCTATGCACAATTAGGTGCGGAAAGGGAGCGATGATGATGACTTTATATACTACTCGGTTAAAGTGTACAATCTACTTCCATTATCCATAAGAACAATTACAAAGTACTCACAATATTAAATTACTATTAAGAAATGGATAGTGGAGGTGGGTTGCGCACGGATCAATGAGTGGATCAAGCCGAGTAGGTAAAATGTGTGTACTGTTTATGAAATGTGGTCTATATAAATAAGTTATGTTTTTTATAATTATTTTATTTTATATTGTTTATTATGTAAATGATAATTAGGTTAACTACTTTAAAAAAAATAAATTATTATGTTAATTTTGTCAAACAACTAATTAAAGGCATGTTTCACATTTTGTAAAATGTTTCCCTCGACACGGGACACCCCAGTAAGGGAACATGATTCTGTATAAAAAAAAGAATACAAACAATGTAAAAGTATAAATAAATAAATATATCTAAATTTTTGTAGACAAGTATCATTATCTATGTACCATACTTGTAAAAGCCCTCCTGGCGCTTATGTGAATTAAATAAATAAATAAAATAAGAAAATCATACATAAATAATGGCATTAATGGTGTTAGTAAATAATTGATTAATTAATAATTCCAACAGAGTAAATTTACATTTTCATACTAAGTCAAAGATGGAAAACAGTTTTAAGGTGACCGAAGTTACCCCACTCTGCAACAGTTATTTTTATAGCTCTTATTTACAATCCCCTAAGATAGTTAGTTTATTTATTTATTTATTTATTAAAGCATATTGTCCATTTATACAATTTGTGGGGTTTTCATAATATAATACAAGAATAGTTAAAAACATTTTTAAAAAAAGAAAAGAAACATTGACAAACATAAGGGACATCAAGACAAAATCTGGGGTGGTATTCTAAACCACTCTCGTGACACGAGAAAACCGTTTTTCTCGTGTATTTTGTATGTAAATACACGAGATAAAATGGTCACGAGAGCGTTTGGAATACCAGCCTTGGACTTTTAATTTAGTGCTCGTTTAAATCGCTGTAGACAATAAGACAAAGACGGGTCATTGGAGAATTAGGGCCATAGTTTGTTCTATGCTGATCGATGAACAGTTTTTCATTGTTTCTCAACCTACGAGTCAGAATATGGAATTTCACATTGTTCAAACCGTTAAAACGAACATGTTAAACTTTATATATATATATATATATTTTTTTTAAAAAATTTATTTGGAAGTTCAACAAGAATACATAAAATACATACATTTTTTAAGTGAGCATTACTAACGTTCTTTATATATATTCTCAATTAAAGAACTCCACCATCTTTCATAAATTATATAAAATAAATTTAAGTAATAATAAAGATTACGTTTAGTGAAAGATTAGAATAAAGATATTTACAGAGCTTATCTCGTCGGCTGGTTTACGTAAAAGTGATGTCTTTACACACTGTGGATTATTCTCCATTTTGTTCATGTTTAAAATATATGATTAAAAAATTTGCCTCATAAAATACTATCCAATGAAACAGTTTTCTTACGGTCTTCGAATTAACTTTTTTAAATAAAACTTGTTTAAATATTTAAATTTTTAAATATCAAATACCTAATATTTTTTTAAAGAAAAAAACCGATAGTTCAGACCTTAAACAATATTAAAACAAGTTGATTAACTCTTTGAGGCACAATATTTTATTTGAATAAAAAATAATAAAATACTATTGTTTTCAAGATTGTAAAAAAAACACGTAAAAAAATGGACAACGCTTTTCTAGGTGATATAAATTTGACTACCACCATGCCAGTATGCAAGTTAACAACTTTTTAAAGCAGTCAGAGACCAGTGACTTGTGTTAGCGAAAATGTAATGCCTATATTGTATAATCAATGCTTTAATTAATATTTTCCTCGGTTCTGGTACCAAAAAATACATTGAATATGTGGAACGTTTGTTTATATCACAATTCTTTAAAGAGTTAATGTTTTAACTGAAAGTAATTATAGTTGAGTTTTCGTTAAAAAAAACAAAAAAATATATACAAAATTTAAGATTAAAAAAAACACATTTTTATGAGAACTCAAAAAAATTAAAAACATAACGTTTTTTAAGCAACTGATCCTGAGTCAACTTTTTATACTTATTTTTTCAAATGTATCATGTAGAACAGATATTTGTTTATTTATTTATTTTTATTTCTCTATGAATACAGATACAAATATCACAAAAAATTATAACGTATTTTGATAAACACCTGGACAACACGCTTAATAGTTTATATGTAAATCTACGCAATATCTCGCAGCAGTCTCTTGCAATGGTCTCTTCCCTTAGACACAATCTAAACTTTTACACTTCTCTCGAAAATGGCTTTCGTTTTGGAGAACTTATGTTCATCCAGGAC
Source organism: Micrasema longulum (assembly GCF_059751315.1). Lineage (NCBI taxonomy): Eukaryota > Metazoa > Arthropoda > Insecta > Trichoptera > Brachycentridae > Micrasema > Micrasema longulum. Next base: position 238,508 of record NW_028277998.1, read on the forward strand.
ATTGAACACTTATATTTAAAAAAGTTTGTGAATGAATGATTGGGAATAATTAAATAATTTAAAATTGGTAATAAAAACATATGTATAAATTGTAACATATTGGCAATAAAAAAATAATATTTATATTGTAGATCCAACTAATGCACAAGAAATGTAATTTCATTTATATTTCATAGAAATAAGTATATATTATGAACCTATAATTCAATTAAATAAGTAATGTATCAATTAAAATATCCGCTTGCGGAAAATGAACAATGTATATTAGAAGTGAGGTCAATTTCACTGGTAACTCCCATAAAACACGCTAAAAACATTGGTTTTTAATTCCACGAAATGCTAATTATTTCTCGCTTCGCTTTAGCATTGGCAATTAAAAATGTATCTTCCCAACCTGCGCGGACTGAGAATTATTTTATTTAAGGTTAGGGTTTAAAATGTGAACATCGGAAAGATTTGAGTACGTACTGAAAAAATACCACCGCAAGATGTAGGCAAGCCTTAATGCGAAGATTTTCCATCTCCCACACCTTCTTCGTTGTTCTAAGAAAAGCGACGCTCCGTACATGCGTACGAAGCGGTAAGTTGGCGTCTCGACGTTCTTTTAAGAAAGCTCCGCCTTCGAAGCTTTGATTGGCGGGAGTTGCGCCTGCGCAGCAGGACCTCGCGGGCGGACACATATAACACATTTCCTCATGCGGCAGTATTCTCGCGTCCTCAGGCCGTGAAGGTAATATCTGTAAGGGGGTCCTAGCTGCCCGGTCGATTCAGAGCTGCGATCGCGAGTCGCGAAATATTTTCTCAAGTTTTCGACAGTTCGTGTGCGAAGGATTATTTAAATATTTGTTTTTAACGACAGACAACTATATAAGAATTTTTCAGCAATAAAAATTGTTATTATTCTTACTTTAAATCTACGTATATATTTTCAGCGCATTTTTTTTTGTTTTATTTAAAACTTAAAGTAGATTTTTCAATATAGAATATATACACGTATACATAAAAGGGCCAATTAAATTTACCTTAAAAAAACACAGTTTTTTGCATTTCATGACAAATTTGAAGAAAATTCTAAAATAAAATAATATTTTAATCACGGTTGCTTAAATTTGATTTAAAAATTAAGTTATAAGAAATTGAAATACCTAATTATTTTATTTAATTTATAAAATATTAACGATTTATTTATATTTGTTGTAATTTAAAAAAAAACAGATAATTTTTAATTTTTTTTACTTAAAATTATTTCGTTATTCAAAACTTAAAAAAAAAAAATTTGAGGAAAACACTATTTTTTGATCCACAAAAATTATTTTCTAAAATGAGAAGGTGTACGAATTTTCAGGATTGTATTTTTATATTTTCAAAACAAATTAATCTTGTATTAGAGAAATCTCACAAACAACTGTAAATAATACACAAACCCTATCTTCATTATGAATTCAAATAGTATTTTTATATAAAGTTTGTACATAACAAATAAATCTTATATAATCTTTATATAATTTGATTGCCCGTAGGTTTCATGCGTTTTTACGACGGAAAACCGCGTTGAAATCGACGAAAATACCTATTAGGGGTCTTCCTTAAAATTGAAACGATTTCATTACAACACATATTTTCACATCAAAAATGGGAAAATTTATAAATAAATGACAATTTTCATCAGAATATATTAATAAAATAAAAAAATCAAATCAATAAATAACGTTTTAAAAGCATTTTCCAATTATACAAAATACCACGGATGATTTTAAGTAGCTAAAAAAATATTAACATTCATTATTCCAAAGTAAATATTTAAAAAAAATGACAATTAATGCATTATGAAACAGATATAACGTTTTCAGTTTAAAAATGAAATAAAATAGTATATTTATAAGTGTTTTTCTAATGTTTTTATAAACAAGTCATTATATTTATTTCACACTTAAATTTAGGCATTTTAATAGGAATATTAAAATATCAAAAAAAATAAATATTTTTTTACCAAACGTACATTTTCATTAAAATGCGAACTCCGTATTTATTATATTATTTTATTGGGTATATTATAAGCATGGTTATGAAAAACTATATTTAAATCTTTGAAATAAAAATAGCACTAATAAATAAATATTTTTAGTTTAATTTGTTAAGAAACCGATTCACTCGAGAAAAATAAACTCAATACTTTTTATATAATATGGTAAACATATAAGAACGGCAAAAGACTGAAAAACAATGTAAGATTCGACGGAGCGCCAGTGCAAATAAAACATAAATGTGTTAGGATTGTGATAATAAGTTTCGGGAGAGTGAGCATGAAGGTGGAAGAAGCAGAAAGAAGCCCATTGAAGGTGTCATCTTTCAAAAAAACTGTTACGGTGTCCTGCAGGATGACGAATGAAGCATCCAGCCCCTCTGAATGCTGTGCAAACAGTTCTTGGAGAAATGAACACATGGCCACGTGGGTGACAAAATTAGCCGCCGCCAAGTCATCTCCTATGAAGATGAGCAGAACAGCCTTGTGGATTCTGCTGTGGATAGGGATGACGCTTCATGTAACTGCAAGGACTGGTCTTACCACCACCACGACCGAGTTTCCTGAAGGTTTTGCAGAGAACGGAACGAATAATGGTGAGTTAAAAAAATATTTTTAAATCTTTGTTGATAAATTTGAATATTACTTTTGACGTATGAATTTTTCTAAAAAAGAAAGAAAGGTATTGTGTGTTGTTATTTGTTTTTTATCGATTATTTTTCAAAGTAGTTTTTTGTAACTCATAATTGACTCAAATACCTACTATGAACTTTAGTTAGTATGTAAATTATTTCTTTGTACTTTGGTTCTAAATTACCTTTCAAAAAATTCGCAAACAAAATTCAAATTTAAAATTACAATGTTTTTAAGGGACCGTTTTTTCCTGTAATATTATTCAAGAAAAAAAAAAAGATTTTTAAAAATTCAATAGTTACTATGGTAAGAGATCGTTCCCAATTGCAATTCTTAGAATGTAATTTTTTATGGATTTTTCACCTTATATAGGTACTTCAGATATTTTTCCCGGTAAGCACTGGTAACCGAAAATTATTTGGAATGTCTACTTATAAAGAAGAACATATCAGAAAATCAATAAAAAATCAAGAAAAATAGGTAACAATACAGCACCAAAAGTGGATACCAGTACTTGAATAATGCCACGTGTCTCTTTTATACGTAATTTCTTTTATTTCATTTGAAATATTACAAATACTCTTTAATAACATGTAATTTTTACTCTTTTGTCAAATTGTTAAGTATTGTTCTTGATTTTTAATGCAATTATTTGTAATGTTGGTTATAAATTCATTTGAGTGTTCCCTTCCACGGAAATCTTTAGTAAAAGGCAAATAATTGTAGAATTGTATGCTTATTCTTTTCAATGCGTAATATGCATTGAAAAGAATTAGCATAAAATACAACAATTATAATTTGGTGCGACTATTTCTAGTTCCAACAATGAATTTTGCAACTACTCTTTTATTCAAGGTGCACTTATTGTTGCTTTCATAATTGGTATTCTCCCATTTTAAAAACGAATCGTTATTACCTATGAGTATATTTAATTCTAATTATACTTCAAAATTTTAATTTGAATATTTCGAATAGTTCGTTTGCAGCAAAAGTTAATCTTTTTAAAAAGTCAGAAATGATAAAAACAGTGTATTTATTATATCATTTTCTAACCCGCTAATTAATATAATCAATACATATTTTCAAATTTTTTTGTTTTTGTTTTTTATTTAAATCAAACCGGAAACTTCCGTGCGCGAGTCAAAAGTCAGGTAAAATATTGTTAACAGTATTTTTGTTTAAGAAATGAATACCCTTTTTACTTTAAATTAAATTGTATAAAACATCCCTCAGAAAAATGTAAGAAATAAATTTTGATTGTATAAAAAAAATAAATTAAAAACAACCATACAGATATTTATTTTCACATAATAAATTTGATTTGTTAGACTTTATCCATATCGATTTAAAATGTTGAAGGATTTACAAATTAAAATAAATACATATGTGGGAAAATATCTGCTTAACAATTTCGGTAAACAGAAAAAAAAACCATCATATATTTTATTGTTTATGCTTCAAATCAATTTAGTACAATGACTTTTTCTTCATGTTGGTACCGAAATATTGAAAATTTACTCAATTCTTTTTTAAAAAAAGATTTTATATTGAAAAAGGCTCTGTCTATGGAAATGGTCAGTCATTAATGAAAAAAAAAGGCGTTTAGCATCTTTTATTTATTTATCAGTAAACTAAATTTATTCTACTGTGCAATGAACCCATGATTCTACAAATAATTGTGGATTTATTCAAATGATATACAGATATTGTATCTAATCACACTGATATTGATATTAATTATTGTTAATGTAGGTTAAGTGTAAATAATCGATGTAATTTATAAGAACCTGCTGACGAGTTGTATGTATGCAACTCAGCAGGACTTTGATTTAAGACTATTTTGTAAATATTTAAAAAAAAAATTTTTTTTTTTAAATAAAAAGATTATACAAAAAACTTTGTATGCTTCTGAAATAACGCCTATTAATCTTATATGTCTAATACCTGGTGAAATATTCTATTTTTTTTAGTTTGGTATTTTATTTCGGTCTTGTTTGTCCTACGATATTAAACAAAACACGATGCTATCAGCTACATAAAATTCACCTTAATTAGTTTATTATTTAAAATAAATCTTTTGTTAAACAATTAGTCTTGTCATCATATGCTACAGATTTATTCAAATGATTCAGAGAACAGGTGGATCTCATTTGTGTTCCGCAACATCATTTCACTCACACAGTTTCGCATTTCTGCTGGGAGAGAATTCCATCCCATAGGGCCTGCAACCGCAAATTCGCGTTCACAGATTTAGTGAGCTGGTTGCGCACAGGAATAATTACCTTTACTATCGCCGTATATATAACTGATCTAAGCGTATGACGTCTGTTAGCTAGTTCATATGGAATGCATAGTTCTTTTTAATATTTCGGAGCAGAGTTGTGTGGTGACTTATACACAAGCAAACAGAGTTTGTAGACCGTTCTCTATAGAAAACGTGGCTTGTGTAATTCTTGAAGTAGTGGAGTGATATGACTGAACTTAGAGATTCCAAACATAGCAAATTTAAGATAAATGATCCTTTTCGCATATTTTTACAAAATCAGTACAATTTTTTCACTTTAAACAATTCTTAACTATAATTTTGGGATGCAACTGGCCCGCTATTTTACGATTGACACAGGAAAATATTAAGATTTTGACTTATTAAATAAACAACCTAAATAGCTATAAAAAAAAACTGCAGTCAAATCCTGGAGCGTGTAATTTTTAAATTATTTCATCAATGCACCTGAATGTCTAGAAATAATAAATTTTTTTTTTTACTCGTCCTCAAAGACATTATAAAAACACAAATTGACAGACTGCACTTCTTGTATTTTTCTCAATAACCCATCACACAAAATTTGCAAAATATTCATATAATTGAAGTATAATAATAAAAATACGTATATGGTTCTATTACACTATTATTTATAAATTTTTACCAGTGACCGGGCTTCGTCGTGACCGACATCGTCAGACTGGTGGGAGACTGAACAAATTTATATGTTAAATACAAGTGCAAGCTGGATTGTAAATCATTATTTTTTATAATAATGGAAATAAAATAGTTTAAATTTAAAAAATTAAGGATAAAGTAATAACAATAGTATGAATTTAAGTTTTGTTTGAATGTATATTTATAAAGTTAAATAAATAAAGGTAGAGTAAAACTATATGTGTATTTTTATTATTATAATTAAAATGCAGTCTCACTAAGAAATGTCAGTAGAAAAGCTCAAAATATCATTTAATGTCTTACATATTTGGCGAGAGCATCTAAAGAATTGAAAGTATTTTTTAAATGTGTTGATACTATTATAATCAGTGTACGTTGGCTCAAATAACTTGTGCCCCATCAGCACGTTGGTTTTAGTTTTTTGTGCAACGACTATGATGAAGAAGTATAGTAGGATTGGCATGTTAGTGTAATTAATTTCCTGACAAAACCTGTAGACACAGAAAAGTCGGTAAGTGGTTATATACAAATATTTACTAACACTTATTTAGTTATTTTATTTTATTTATTTGTATACACGCCACGCAGTGCCTTTTTCATAAAATGCATGGTTAATAGAAATAAACACTTTAAATATAAAATAATCCAAAAAATAAAAATAAAAATGGTAATAGATACTAGATAATAGATTTACATATTATAAAATTGCATTGGGAACATACAAGACGATGCCATAACATTAACTAAAAATGTTGACCTCCACAATATAATGCCAGACAACAACACCACCACATTAAAAAAGCAAAGACAAATAATGTAGGACAGTCAAAAATACTTGATAATGGACTCAAACACAACAATGACTTACCACTTGAAAAATTACATTGTGGACAAAATTAAAATCAACTTGAAAAAGTACTTATGTACTACACTAATCAGAAGCGACATAACATGACTAGACGTTATAATATTTATGAAATAAAACAAACGGGTTTTTAAAAAATAATAAATAAATAATTATTTCTAAAAACATAGCAGATTACAAAGAACATGCGAACAGGTCAAAAAAATAATTTAATCAAAATGTGCATATAAAATAGTTAGAAAAAGTTTTTAAAAAGGAGAAGCATATCTTTAAAGATACGTTGAAACATAAGTATAAGAACAAAAAAAATATATATTATTACACCCAACGAAATGAGTTTCTTTATAATGTAAAAATTAATTGTACACAAAAATATACAAAAAAAGAAAAATAGTAAGCCTAGAAAACAAAATAAAATAAATGTAAATATTGAGATAGAGACTATTCTAACCAGAGGACGCTCAGTATTTATTTTTAAATTCACTAGTTTTATATAGATTTCCTGGTATTAACTTGTTTATGCAATAAATTTATAAAATAAATATGGCTACATAACACTAACCTTAAAAGTCCATTTTTGAAAAAAAAAAAAAAAATGATTTATATAAACTATACTTTATGTTAAAAATATCAGCAATGTGCGAATAGTCATTTTCGAGTCCATGGGCCCCGATTACAATTGGAAGTTAACAAAGTTATTTTTGACTGTCCGTAAAGTAAAAATGATATTTGTGTACGAAAATGAGTATATTTGCATGAGCATTTAAAGTATCTTCGTTGGTAACCTATAATTAAACATGTTTAGAAGAAAAAAATGTATGCACATTCTGCTTTTCATACAGAAAACTTAATTTTACTTTGTATATGAAATTGAAGATAACTGTTAAATTCCCATTGTAATCGGAGCCCTGGAGTCGATTTAAAATAGCATTATAAAAGTATACTTTTCGCGAATCGGTGCAACTAAACGGACGTACTTGACAAGTCATTTGTTCAGGTACCTCAAAGTTATTGAGAGTTTATTGAAATACTGAATTCATAATTATTCAGTTATAAATTCTACTTTTTACCAGCATAGGGATTTATTATAATAATTCATTCAATATCTATATTATTTTTCACATCTGAACATAATATTTGATTAGCAGTACGATAGTAATTAATTCAGACAGTCCAAGCAATAGCCTATTTGTCTTGTTGCAGACTACTTCGTTAAGAACCCCATCACGTATCATGGCGATCGATTAGTAGTTTTGCTCTGTCCTATTCCATCTGCCATAGTCCGTTATTGAATTTCGCAATCAGCGCATTATAAACATAAATCAATTAACTCGGCTGCAGGTTTATCATGTCCAGTGTTATGACTGGAAATAAGGGTAAGAGGAGGGGCGAGGAACTTATAGAGGGTAGGAACTAATAGAGGAATATATGTATAACTATTATCAAGGAGTGGTTAGATCGAAATCTTCTCTCGCTAAATTGTATTAAAACACTGTTTATTCCATTTTACAACTCAAAATCATCTTCCCCTTCTTCTTCTCTTAATGTAATGTTTCATAATAAATATTGTAATCTTGACATATGTAATAACTGCGAAAACATGAAGTCTGAAAGGTGCATAAAATACCTGGGGCAACTTAAATGGACTAATCATCTTGAAGTAATTGTTAATAAACTAAGATATTTAACCTATCTGTTCAAAAGACTAAGTATTTACGCCTAGCTTAATACGATTAAAACGGTATATTATGTACTTGTACAGTCATTGCTTTCCTATAGAATAATTGAGTGGGGGAACTTACAACAATCATATTAAACCATTAGAAACTGTTCAAAATTTTATATTAAAAATAATGCTTCACAAAAATCGCACTTTTCCCTCTTTCCAATTGTTCCAAGAAGCTAAACTTTTAGACGTCAGACAAATATATTGTTTTCAATGTTTAAAACATATATTTAAGAACCAAACTTTATTTACAAGTAATTCAAAAAGATCAAGTCAAAGAAGGAATCGTGTGTTAGAAATATCACATTTTAAACGAGGCTCGCACAGAGACATGTATATTTTATGGGCCCAAAAGTTTTTAATTCTTTTTTTACTGATAATATTTCATTGATTCCAAACTTGAAAAATTATCTTTCTTTTAAAAAACATGCACTATCCTGGATTCAAACTAAAGATATGAACTCTTTTTTTCTATGATATATTTTGTTGCTCTTTAATGATAAGGAATATTTTTGTGTTTTTTTTTTTATTACTTTTAATTACTATAAAAAAAACCGCATAATTTTTTACAAAATATTTTTTTTTTTCTTATGTTACACAAAAATTATAACTGTCCATTATTTATTATAGGAGCAAAAATTCATTAACATCTTATTGTATACCCACGAACAGGCCATGCTTTGCGGGATTTTTTCGTTTACTATTTTTACCATTAATATGTATTTCATTGCTATTTAATTATGCTTTATTTTTTGAATACTCTGTTTTATCACTTATGTTTATTGTAAAAAAATAAAAAAAGGCATCAAGTTCTCGGCGTCTTAGACCTCCACTGCTAATTACGTTGGTAGTTCATGTCACAACTACGAGATTCGAACCTGACCTGTGAGGATGCACAGGAGCTGGCAGCCGACCATGATGCCTGGAGGATCTTTGTGAACACCATATGCTCCAACTAGGTAGCGGACATGGAATGATGATGACTTTTCGTAGGTCAACTATCAAATAATTAGTAAAAAGTTAGTGTAAATACCGTTTTCCGCTATTTTGATAAAATGTATTTGATGTTCAAACGTGTATCTTGGAAAAGATTGGTCCAAAGAAAAAATAAATTATTAGGATTTTTAAGTTAATTTTATTTTCTCGGACTTTTGTATATTTTTTTTCTATAAAACCTTCAGGGCCGTAATTATACACAAAAAACTGATTTTATGCACCATTTTTTCAAAATCGCGGCATGAGCGGTGGTCGTTCAAGGTCACAAACTTAAGGTTTTACTAAGGACCCTATGTCCACCGATTTTGTTAAGTTTCAAAACATAATAACCTTTTTTATAAAAAAAGGTGAAAAAAGTATATACCGAATGACCTTGAACGTCCCATACTTAAAATAAATCTCGACAACCACCTGATGGATCTAAACCTGGTTGTTGCAGTCATGTAAAGTGTTCTAAAATAAAGCTACCCGTATTTGTAATATCTTTAAAAAATATTAATTAGTACGTCAAATTCGTTTCTTACCGAAAAATACCGTAAAATACCGAAAAATACCGTTACCAAAATCTGGTAAAATTTCCGAAAAATACCGCGGTAATTTTACCGCCTTGCATCTCTAGAACAGAATAAGCAGCGACAGACTTGTGGACACTGCAGCCAATTAAATTCCATTTGGACAAGGTCCGCCTGTAAGACCACCCAATGGAGGAACAGTTGGAGCTCATTATTTTAGGAGAACAACTAGTTTCCTTTAACACAGATCTTATGATCTCTGAAAAGATGAAAAAGAAGAAGAAGAAGGGGAAGAAGTAATTTATAGCTTGAAAACGATTACGTGTTTTTCTGAGTTTTTAAAAATAGATAAAGAAAACTGTTGTAAAAATAGTGGTACAAATTTGTTTTGTCAAGGAAATGAAAAATAAATTTATTTTTTTTTGAAACGACACATTTACACAAAATATTGAACCAAAATGAAAAAATAACTTCACCTGCCATCATAATTACATTACAATATTGATTGAAGTTTGCAAAGGAGTAGTAATTTTACACAGTCAAACGTGTGACGGCTCCATGCAAATCTTATCCCCAGGAGTAATTTTTTTGAACCAATTACTTCAAAATGACGGAAACTACTCAAAATTATTTAAATATGTACTTACACCAATTAATTACAAATTATGCATTCTCATAAAAGAGACATACAAGTAATTTCACAACAGGACAAATTTGAAACTAAAGTTACGGTAAAGACTAAATGTTTTAAAATACAGGTATTTAAAAATAAAATCTACAGAAATACATGTATATTCTGTGTAATAATAAATAATTATCACGATTTATGAAAATAGGGACTGTTTTAGGAAATTATAACTTCTTTATTTAAAATAAATAAGAAAGCCACCCCAAATCTTGTATTCAATGTATAAGCTGTTAATACATGTCGGCAGTATGTGAAGTATTTGATATTTTGACAAGCGGATGCAGTTTGTGGGGCAGTGTCAAATAAAAATCGTTAGTTAGGCACCACACTTATACAGTTACGCAGCCAGTGCTGGTGGCGACCCGCGATTCTTTTAAAAGGCCCACAATGAGACCCTACCCTTCCCGAGACAATGAGTCTCGAACAAAACATTTCGCCCCTGCGCGCGCACGACCCGTGTACTCATTAAACATTTGCTCCAAACGGCAAAAACCCGGATAATAATTTGTTTGGAATTTTCCTACGGTATTCGTAATATCTCCTTTTATTCGGCTTTTTATATTCATGAGACGCACTCAGGATTCATAACGTTTCGTGGCATTTTGTTTGTTTTTGAACAAGTAGCTTTATGAGAAAAGGTACCGAGCTCCGTCGTTTGTTTTTGTGATCGTTTTTGAATTTGCTGTTCCGTAAACATTTTCGGGTGTTTTTGAATGCCCTGCTTATTTTTCTCATCATCATCATCATCATCTTTTTTCCTCACCCGACGGTGCGTAGGGCATTGTATTGTAAATGAAAATGCAGCGTATCTTAATCATCTGTTTGTGTTTATTTATTTGCGGATTTATTCAGTGCAAATGCACTAAATAACAACATTTAATACTTTTTTTTAAATTTTAATTATTTATTGACAATTCTTGATGGAATTCCATTGTTATAATGTAATAACCTATATTAACATTTAAGTTATTAATTTAAAAGTACTTGGTTCACTTCCACTTATTGATTTGACTAATTAGCGCTTTCATCCTCTAATGGGCATTTTCAGACTGATGAATACTATACAGTGTAAGGATAATTTATACAAAACTAAATATTATCTTAAGTGAAGGTACATTTAAAAATAAGTTTAAAAATATACAATACGAAATATTTCAATGGAACAGAGTGAGACAAATTGTTGAAACATGTGTTGGCGGTGTACTTTAAGAGAAGATTATATTTTATGAAAAACATTTATTGTTTTATTACAATGTACATGGTCCAACTAAGGGGGCTAATAAGGGTGGGTTTTTTAATTCTATCTGCTGATTTATTAAAATTCTATCGCTATTATTTTTTGTCCTATTTATTTCTAAAATTTCTAATCTATCTAACTTTTGACCTTTATTTCCTACATGAAATTTTTTTATGTTTTTTGATTTGTCAAAATTATATTTTAATTCATGTTGCAAATCACCAGTCACCAGTCACCAGAAGATACCCATTAGAGGGTGAAAGCGCTAATTGGTCAAATAAATAAGTGGAAGACAACCAAGTATTTTAAAATTAATAACTTATATGTAAATAAAAGTTATTACAACATTAAATACATTTCTTTTTTATGTATACAAGAAATACTGAAATATAAAAAAAAAAATTCTACCTCAAGACAAGATCTGGTTCTCGAGTTTACAACGTGACACAATCGGGACAGTTTATGTTGATCAAGGAACAGCAAATTATTTTTTCGCAACAGTTTAGTTCCAGTAACGATGGTACATCAATTAAGCCATTAAGTAAATTAAACTTTAAATTAAGTCAATGTTATTTTGTACGTTTTTGTAGTCATGAGATTTTTAACATTGACTCCATTTCTCCGTAAGTGTAGTCTCCTTTCTCGAGGCCAATCATCCATTTTCTTAACAGACGATGTTGCATCGATTCAATTTATTTTCACGTTTTCACGTCCCCAACCATGTCACCAGAAGTCAAAATCTGCTCCAGAATAACGTGCAGATTAGTCAATTCGTCACACAACTAGGCATTTTTTGAAATAGACTTTTCGGCTTTTTGTAGATCTCTTCGCCACTAAAACAGTGTGGGATTAAGATGGATTAGCATGGTTTAGCTCGAAGTTTCATATGTGATCGTATTTTAAAATATATTACAATTATTTTACGGTCCTTGTTTATCTTTACTACGTAGTTTTATGCTCATTTTGTTCAGTTTCATGTACATATGTTTCTTCATATAACTATTGTAATTGGCTAAGGCCGTATTTAAGATAAATATTTTTAATTTAAAAAAAAAAAAAAAAATATTTTTTAATTTTTTCAAACATTTTTAATTGTTATCTTTTTAAATATATATTATAAAGTAATGCCTAGTAGGAGAAGACCCGTGCTAAGGCAGACTAACATATTATATATGTTTATTTATATATTGTCATCTACATACACACACACACACCCTTATAAACATTCATACACATACACACATCCATACACGCACATACGCACATATACATGCATATGTACACAAACATATACACATACTCACATAAATATTCATACATATATACACACACATATACATAAACACCTAACATACACATACAAACATATATATATATATATATATATATCGTGGGAATACAAGAGAAATTGACCAAGTGACAAAATCAATCATGTTCAAATAATTAATTAATAAAATAACATATTATGAATTCCTTTCTTGATTCCTTGTTTCTATTCCTAAAAAAAAGAAAAAAAAACCTATCTCTTTACTTATTTTCGCGGTTGTTAGATTTTTGAATTCGAATTCTTATTGGTGAAAATATTTTGCTTGGATGTTTCTGGAATAGTGAGCGGGTAGCGATGTCATAACTGTGTGATGTGACGTAAAGTCGGTAATCAATTTCGCCATTAATTTTACTAAGTGGTCGTGAAACATGGGGCTAGGTGACACGCCACGTGGCATGGTCAAATGATCACTGAACGACAACTAATGAAAATGACGCGACGTTTAAAACGTGTTTTTTAAATATTTGGAAATCGTAAATATTAACTAATAAAATATAAAATGAAAAAATGTTTCAAAGGATTTAAACTCAAAAGATGTAGAAAATTATTTCACTAATTACTCATGTCTCTTTTGAATGCGATTTAACGAATTATAGGAATAACAGTTGTGCTACTAAAAAAAAAATACATTTGAGCAGTTACGCACACACCCACGTTATCACAGTAAAATTTAATCTCAACCTTCTTGCAGTGCCTTGTCAGGTCCCCTGGACGCTGACGTTGGCGATTACCACAGCGAAAGCATCCCGGTCCTGCGTTACTTTTATATTCCGCAGCCAGGACAACTGCTTATTAAATAAACTCGCCATAGTGATTCCTGGGAAAAGATGACCAGAGTAGTTTCCCGTTGCCTTCTTTGGTGGATTTTTTCTTTGGTTACCTTTCCTTAGCTGGTTGGTTTTGGTTTTGAGGCGCTAGAACCTCGCCTTTCATCCTCTCGTTATCTGCTGTGATCACACCGTTCTGAGTGTGATCACATTGCCCGGGGTTCGCGGCGCGGACGCTAACGAGTTGGACTAGTCAGTAGTGTTGCCGGTGAAATGCAACTGGGCGTTTACAACGTTATATTGAATCACACCCTTCTGCAAGATGTGAGTCACTGCAACCCTACGGACAGCTCGAATCATTCTCAATAACAAAACCTTAAATTTAAATTCACTTGCTTGTGCCATCTAGTTTAAAATTTTTTTTTTCAGAGATAACAATGACGCAATCACTCTGCAAGAAATATATATTTTTTATAAATTGAGCAATGAAATTTTCGCTTTTTAAGCCGTAACATTTTTTTACTGTAATTTTTTATTTCACATTAAACATTAAGCAGACATGCAACAATAATTTCGAGTTCAAATAGACTACTGTTTTGGTAGGGTGACCATCTCAGGGCAGTTCTCGGGACCCAAATCCAGAAGCCATTTTTTAATAAATAATTTGAATTTCTGTTTACTTGTATTTAATTTTAAATCAAGAGATATTGTAAATTTCGGGAGCAAGGTAAATATGACTCCTCTGACCACCCTTCGTTGTCATTTTAGGGGGCACGAATAGTTGTCTCTTTTTTTATCTTGTTTCATAGACTGTATTATATTTACTCCCACAATTTTTATGTGTGTGAACAAGATATGCCCTAGCGTACAGTTGCCTGACGTCCAGAACACCTACTCGTTCACACACCTCTGTTGTAGGTGTTCTGATAGGGACCCCGAGTGGAGCCTTGAATACATACTTTGTGCTATTTAGAAGGTATGCATAGGACATTAAAGTTTTTTTGTCAAGAATGTTTCTTACGGTATTAAATATATAAACAAGTTTTTTTAATTTTTCTGATACATTATCTATGTGAATTGTCCAGTCCAGGGTACGATCAATTTCGATTCCTAGATGTCTTATATTTTTCACATTGCTTGAAAGTTAAAAGTGCATTTGCCACTATCCAGATCAGATTTATTGCATTTATGTATCATAAATTGTTTGCTCTTAAGTTGTCCTTTTTTCGTCATACTGAAATTAATGAATTTTGTATTTTCTTCGTTTAATGTTTAATATTCGAGTCTTAATAATCCTTGTTCGTGTAAAGCGCTTTTCTGCTGCTTGGTAAGTTTCCTTCTAAGTGTCTCCATCAATAAGAATGACAGTGTCATCGGCAAAGCTTATTATTATAATATTTTCTTCTTGAGTATTAAGGTCATTTATATACAGTAAAAATAGAATTGGTCCCAAAACGTTACCTAAGGTTTAACCAAATTCTAGTAGGCTCAACTTTTTTTAATAAAAAAAAGAAAAAATCAGTATTTAAATTTATTTCAACAGAGAGGAAAAACATTTTTGAGAAGGGGATATGGAAGTCTAGGCATTTACAGGGCTTATGACCTGTCATTTGCTGGTTTAAGTGGGCACTTTACACACTATGTAACATTTACCATTCTGCCCATGTTTGAACAACTCCCTAGGGAGGAAATCCAGCCAGTCTGCAAGCATTTGGACATACTCAAACATTTTTCAATTAACTACCTGGTAAAAGGAGAA
The DNA here is from genome assembly GCF_059751315.1 of Micrasema longulum. Lineage (NCBI taxonomy): Eukaryota > Metazoa > Arthropoda > Insecta > Trichoptera > Brachycentridae > Micrasema > Micrasema longulum. Next base: position 253,982 of record NW_028277998.1, read on the forward strand.
GTATAAAAATGGGAAAATTGTTTTCAGGTGTTGCCTAGTAGGTGATTTGGTTCAGCCGGATGAATCTCACCCACGTGATAAAGGTTTCAGCTCTTTTACTTCACAAAAGTCAACAGATGGAAGATTTGAGGAAATGTGGATGTTCAAACATGGGCAGAATGGTGAATGTTACAGTGTGTAAAGTGGCCACTTAAACTAGCCAATGACAGGTCATAAGCCCTGTAAATACCTAGACTTCCATAATCCCTTCTCAAAATGTTTTTTCTCTCTGTTGAAATAAATTTTAATATGAATAACTCCCAAGGGAGGAAAACCAGCCCGTCTGCAAGCATTTGGACATACTCAAACATTGTTGAAATAATCAGTAGTTTATATTCAAGATAAACATCGATAGTAAATTGCAGAATGATAAATTTAACTACAAAATGAAAGTGTGGTAGAAAGTGCACTTTTATAATGTTTGCAATAGCTGTATGTATGACAATCAACACAGTTCGCCACTGAGTGGAGTAATTTTAGCAATTCTCATCGCCATAAATTATCCATATAATCGTACTATTGGACATCCCTATAGTACTGTAGCACCCACGCCACGTATCGGGAGCTGTATGCTGTATGCATATATATAAACATACGAACAGACATACGTACAATTGTACAAGGTGCATCGAAACCAGGGGGGCGATAACAATCGGAAGATACGAAAGTATAGTTTCATCATTTCTCCCGAGCGATTACAAGATACACTATCGATCCTGTATCTTCAAGTTATGAGGTAAGTACATCGATGACTATTGAAAAAACCCGTATTCCACTCTACACATGTATATCTACGCACTGGAAGTGACAAAACCTATATTCAACGGAGCATTTTGATTTAATTACGATTAATCATGATTTTTAACAGTTTTGAGGTGGCTACTTTTAATCACGGGAGCTGTTCAAAATACAAAAGAGAAATAACTCAATTTTAATTTGGCATTGAGCGCGAAGTAAAGTTTGACAGTTAAGGTAGCAGTGCCATATTGTGCATCATATTCACATAGTCTGATCGTGGAAAGCCAACTAAACCATTAAAAAGTAGCAGAAAAACGACTCTGAGAGCGCATGAAGGTGTTATTTTTATCAACATAGGGAAATATCGTATATTACGAATACCGATTAAAATATATGAAATGAATTTAGAAAAAAGTAATTAATGTAGATATTGTGGTTGAAACAAAGATGATGGTGTTTAGCCGAAACCCTCACAATAATGCTGTTTTGCGAATAAATGCCTAATTAATCGAGAGCGTAACTAACTTTCAATACCTCGGCAGTAAAATCATTTCCAGATAGGGTAATGAGATGCAGAATAGAGATCAGCATTCAATGCCATGAAATCATTATTTTGCAGTGATAGTCTTAATTTAAAACTGAGACGGAGGATGGTCAAGTGCTATGTGCGGTCAGTACTGATCTACAGGGTTAAAACATGGACTCTCAAGGTGAACTCCATGAACCGATTAAAGGCTTTTGAAATGTGGCTTCACCGGAGGATGCTGAGAATTTTGTGAACAGATTTAGTGACTAACCTGGAGGTGCTGAGACGATCCAGTTTCGAAAAAGAGCTACTGTCCTCAATAAAACAGTGAAAACTTGCATATCTGGGACATATCGTGCGCGGAAGCAAATATGCGCTTCTACAGCTGATCATGATGAGGAAAATCGAGGGAAAGCGTGGAGTTGGAAGGCGACAGATGTCCTGGCTGAGAAACAACCGCGACTGGACGGGAGTGCGCGGGGTTGAGTCGCTGTTTCAGATGGCGCAGGACCGGAATGCCTACTCCAGAGTGATCGCCAAGGTTGGGGAGACCCGATATGGCACAGAAATAAAGATTGTGGAAAAAAAATTCATTCATAATTTTAAAATTAAATTGTTAAACAAACTACTCAACAAAAACGTGACAAGTTTGGTGTTTACAATTGTGACGTCAAGATTCGTGACGATGCGACGTTCCATTTAAGTTTGAACGGTAACAAATAAAGGTCAAAATTTAACCGAATCGTAACGTATTGGGGGCGTTTCCAGTGGCAATGATATTTAAAATGATAAATAAAAAAATACTTTTTATGCTACTAATTAAAACAAAAAAATTTTTTTTTGCACCACATAGTGTTTTGGTTTGTTTTTATAGACCTTTATTTATTTACAATTGAAAAAAAAGAAATATTTTCCTGTTATACTGGTGTTCATAACACTAACCCCATCTCTTTTTTTTGCTTTTATTATACAACGCCTTGTCCACTCTCAAGTCTTCAATTGCCGAGTTTTTAAAATATATTTAATTGGAGTGTCGTGGGTTGTGGGAAACATTTATTTATTTACATACATAAGTTTATTGTACATTATTTAAGACATAAGCCGCAACTCCGTGGGACTAAAAGTCCTGTGTTGAGACAGGACTAGCAATTAGTTGACACATACACATTCTTGCGGAAGTATCGCGGTCTGGCCCTGAAACACCCTGTATGTTGTTCGGTCCTAGATTTTGTGCGAGTATTGCGTATACACCGATGCGGTGGAATGAATGCTATTGGGTTGTAGCTTTACTCAAAACTTGGTAAGTAAGCTTTGGAAATTAGCATGGATACTAATATCTCTACAGAGGCTAAGGAAATATTTTTTCTAGGTATACCAACCGAGATAAGGGGAGTATTGCGAATGCAGAAATCTAGGTAAATACAGGCCTCGTGATCTGTCATTGGCTGGTTTAATTGGCGACTTTACAAACTGTGTAACATTCACCATTCTGCCCATGTTTAATAAATTTAGATCTAATGAGCTTCCTAGGAAAGAAATCCAGTCTATGTATCTGCAAACATTTGTATATTATCAAAATATTGTTTAATAAAGATAAGGTTGAAAGTCAGACCACCGAAATTTCTAAATAATAATCAGTAATCATACATTTTAAATTATAGTACATACTGAAATGTGTGTGTGCGTATATATTATGTAAGAGGGTGTTCAGGTGTGTGTAAGCGGTGCACCATTAAAAAGCAAGTGGGAGTGATTCGCAGCTGGATAAGATGAGTCGTAATTTATTTTGAAAAAAATTAAGAACCATGTTAAATAATATATCTTTTTTAAAAAAAAAAAATTGTCACATTTAATGTTTATATCTTTTGCATAATTTATGAAAACTTAATTGGTCTTTTTATGTTAAGAAATTGCTGTTTTTAATACTTATTATGTATGACTGCATGTTTTCTGAATAAAATAAAAAATATCAATACACGAAAAACAATCATTGTTATTTCAACAAAAACGGTAGAAGGAAGAGTGTTGTGCATAGTTCGTGCTACAGAATGGTAGATGGAATAAATACTTATTTTGTGTCACGCGAAAGACGACATTGAAATTAATTTTGGAGAGGAGGTTTGAAAACTCTACTTTATTAATTATTCATTTGTATAAATAGCATAATTCAGATGTAGTTCGTCTATTATCTAGCATTATTAAAAAAAATGCTTTTATATTTTTACATTTTTTTTTGCACCACAACAGGCCAGGAGGCCTAATTACAGTGGTGAATTACATCACAAAGCACCCAGGCTTGAGAAAAATCACATTTTAATTTTTGTGTTCTCACCGGGAATCGAACCCGGAACCTTCCGTGTGTGAGTCAAGCGTCTTGACCACTACACCACGGAGGCCGCCATATAGTTTATTTCTATAAACCTGTTTTCTACCTGGTCAAAATTAAACAAAACACTAGTAGGATTTCTTGGTTTGAAAAAATATCACCTGTAAATTCCTTAAAAAAAACAATTTTCTGTTCAAAACTGAACTCTGGTATTGTGTTTTGAATTTTACTAGTACCTACATAAAAAAATGATCCACTTTTATTAGGGGTACGCTATCGTTTTTATTTTCTATGTGAGTTTGTATTGTTTGTTTGAAAAATAAACATTGAAGTAAAAAATGCAAACTGTTCACAAAATGTACATTACAGGATTTTGAAATTTTACACCTCAACTGTTTATATATACATGTCGTATGTCCATAGATCCTGTACTGTGTAGGGATTCTGCAATGGCCCAGTGTGGGTTACGCGGTACGCGGCACTATGCCGGGTTAAGTTTTGTGAATAAATTATTTATTGTAATGAATTATCAAGTAATTCAATAGTGATTCGTGTCATCACAGTAATTAAACAATTTAATTTCACATTATTTCACATTTCATTTCAGACGGTTATTATTTCGTCACATTTATTTGTTTAAAAATATAATATTATTAGGTCAGTTACGCGTTCAAGCTCAGGATTAAATTGTGTATCAGTTATTTTTTTTGGGATTATTCTTTTTTTGGGAGTTTTGTTTTTTAATATGGTTTTTTTTTAAATTCGTTTAAATTTTATTAGTTTGATAGGATAATGTGCTGCTGCGGTGGTTGGTGTGTGGTTTGGTGAATGAGTTCTATATGATTTTACAATAATTCTTATAAACAGATCTTCTGGTTCTTACCAAAATTGAACATTTTTATGAATTTTTTTTGTCACCATCTTAGTGTTTTTGATAGTGTGTAAGTTTGAAATATGTATAGTTAATAAATACTGACGATTAGTGGTGAATCGTGTAAATAGAGTTCATCTTTGCGTTTTGAAATAAGTTTGTGATGCGGACAGAAATTAATTTTCCAAACTGACAATGAAAGCTAGTGGATGCGGCTAACAATCTATTACAAATGTACTCAGACTAGAGAAAATCACCATGTAATAACACTAACTAACCTGGTATTGAGTCTTCTTCCTTATCGGGGTCAGCTCACGCTGTCAGGGAAATTGTTGTTCGGATGATGAAGAACGGCGGTGGATGATGATAACTTTGCGGCGTTGTGCGTGTTAAGGCAAAGTTAAAATTTAAACGGCGAAATAGCGGAAAATACTAATTATTGAAACAAATTCAAATCATAATATTAATTATTTAATTTGTTTCAATGTAATTTTTTGTTGAAATTATGGATAAAAAATAAGATTTAAATAGCTACTTTTTTTAATGAATAGCGTATACTTTTATTATTTATTTTCTCACTAGGTCTGTGGTGAGATAATTATCATCGTCTATTATATATTGCTATGATTATTGTATCTCATCACAGGCTATGATTTTTTTTTGTGATTATGTAATAGTTTTTTTTTGTATTTGTAACTTATGTATACCTATTGTAAGATGCAGAGAAAAAAATATAATAAATAAAAAAAAGAAAAAAAAGAAAGGAAACATTGTTGAGAAGTAATATGGAAGTCTAGGCATTTACAGGGCTTATTATTTGTCATTAGCTGGTTTGTAAACAATATTAGCTCATTTATAAATTATGTTTGTACCATCTTAAGACAAAATAAATAAAACTGATAGCACATTTGAAAAAAGTTAATTTTGTGTTTTGTTTTTTTGTTTTTCTCTATCAAGTGTCTTCGACGTTGTTAATCATATTTTCATAGTGATATTCTGGTAAATAATAATCCGAGTGATATTCTCGTTGCTTTCGCTCATGGGTTTTCAGTAGGGGTGTCCTTCCCTCAGTTAGGTGGTTCCAGTTACTTGGCGCTGGACATTCGCCACTCACCCTCTCTTCTGCTATGCCACTGATGGTAATATAAGTGACCACATTGCCCGGGGCTCGCGGGACCTGAAGACTTATCGTGGATGCTAGTGAGTAAGACGAGTTATGCAGTTTGAGTTTTCGTGAAGCTTTGTAAAAGTAGTACCTCCTAGCAAGACATACCCCATCAAAACCATACCAGCCATTAGAACGCCTAATTAATTAGAATAATAGATTTAATCTTTTTTTTTTTTAAATTTGAAGCACCAATTTTGAAGCCGTTAATTATAATAATAATAATAATAATAAAACAACTTTCTTTTTAACAGTTTTTTTTTGCCTACCGGTTTCAAAGCTGCACAAGCTTCTTTATCAAGGTATAATTTACTAATGAATCTTACCCTATTTTATTTATCATTGTACTAAATAAAGATATGTAGCTAATAAGTCAAGTATTTTTGTCATGTTGTTTTTGTAAAGATGGGAGGTGTAGAATGAAATATTTAAAATAAAGCTTTTGTAGGTTTGAAACCGGTCGGTAAAAAAAAAATAGTTATAAACATTGCTGTTTTAATATTATTATTCGGTGTATTTATTTATTTGATTGTAGCTGTATGTAATACTGAAGTTTCAAAGAAGTACTGGATATAACCGGGATTTCACTTAGATTAAATAAATATACTAACTAATAAATTAATGATGCAATTACTACAAAAAAACACCGTAAGCAATAAACACTATAACTTTTATCATTATTATACTATTTTACTATTTGCATTTTCTTAATTTTTTATTTACTTATACTTTATTATTTTTATTTTTAATTGTTTTTTTACTCTTTTTATTATTGTATTTATCTTTGTTTGTGGTTATACAGTAAGAAAATGCTCGTGGCAATAAGTCCGCTGTTAAATCTTTATTTATTATACTAACAGCAATTCACATTTGAAATGATTTTTTAGTGTTGTTGTTACTTCTGCAATATTAAAGTCAGTTTCCTTTATGTTTATTTAAATCAGTTTATTTCTTTTGTGTTCTTTAAAACCTTGTGTTTTAGTAATAAATATTTATTTCTGTTTTAATATCTTAAACATATACTCGTATATTGCTATTGCCTTAGGTTTTCTTTGTATTTTTTTAAAATATATTTTTTATAGTGAACTCTTTATTGTAACTCTTTATTGTAATCTTCCAACTGACGCATAAAATGAAGTGCTGTGTTGTTAAAACACATTGAATTATTTTATATTTATATACTTTGTAACCTAATTAACTTAGTTGTAGCTACTTACTTAAGTTCGTGCTATTATTCAATGTCCTCCACGTCTTCCTGTGAATCTTTCCACTCTATTACCGAATCCCTCCCTGAAACTTCTCTCTCCTCCTATCACTCTGATGTTACTGAATCAGACACAGAGGAAGTGTCTGGTCTCCATGATATACTCTTGAATAACTTTTCATGCTATCCTAAAGACTTTCATGTATGTCATATAAACGCTCAAAGTATACCAGCTCATTACTCCGATTTTCTATCAACATTTGCGGATTTGTCAACACATGCCATTCTGGTCAGCGAAACATGGCTAAAACCATCACTACCATCAACTTTGTATCCTTTACATGGATATCGACTTATCCGCAATGATCGAACTAATCGAAGGGGCGGTGGAGTATGTATATATCTGCGTGAAGAAATAAATTATTCACTCGTAAAACAATCTGAAACCAGTGGTGGCCATCCTGAATATCTGTTTTTAAAGATTAATTTCAAATACCATGATATGATGATTGGTGTGGTATATTGTCCCCCTGATATTAACTATTTTTCTGAGATGGAAACATTGCTGGAAAGCACGGTAGGTGATTTTCACTCAGTTATTCTTATGGGTGACTTTAATACTTGTCTTTTAAAACAAGACTCCAGATGCCAACGTTTGAGAGATATTATAAGTTCAGTCAACCTATCTTTGCTACCTTTAGATCCTACTCATCACACTCAAGTTTCTCATACTCTTTTAGATCTTATTATAACTTCCATGCCTGACAAAGTCTCTAATTATGGACAGTTGACCGCTTCCGGATTTTCTCATCATGAATTATTATTTATTAACTATAAGATCAAATGTCTCAAAAGACTTCCTGTCACATTTCTTGCCAGAAACTTTAGAAGCGTTAATAAGGAATCACTTGAACTTGATGCCATGAGTTTAAACTGGTCAGTTATTAATAATCTAGAGACCATTGATGAAAAAGTTGAAACTTTTAACAGAATGATTACTGGTCTGTTTGACATTCATGCTCCTATGAGATCTGTCAAACTTAAATATCCACCTACCCCTTGGCTTACCAGTGACATTATTCAACTAATGGCGAAACGTGACAAAGCAAAGTCTAAACTTAAGTCAAATGCTTCATCTCAAAAATGGGAAGCCTTCAGAGTCCTGCGAAATCGTTGCAACCAATTGTGCAGAAATGCCAGAAGGAAATATATCCTCACAAACTTAAATCAAAACTCTACTAGTAAATCCTGGTCGTTTTTAAAATCTCTTGGCGCAGGTAAACCTAAGATAACATTATCTTCAACTGTCAAACTAGACGATCTCAATACTCACTTTGCTACACCTCCACTTATACTGGATGTCAGCACTAAATCCGACACTCTCCGACGTTTAAGTATGGCAGCTTCTTACAATTATCCACCGTTTTTATTTTCTTCCGTTCCAGAAACTGATATTCAACGTATTTTACTTTCTATAAAAACCAAATCTATGGGCAGTGATCAGCTGAGTATGAGATTGATACACTTTATTTTTCCTATTATCTTACCGGTTATTACTCACATTATAAACTTTTCTTTAAATACTGGAGATTTTCCTGAAGCTTGGAAAAAAGCATTTATTATACCACTTCCCAAAATTTCTTTACCAGTTTCTGTCAAAGATTACAGACCTATATCTATTCTTCCAATTTTTTCCAAAGTCATTGAACGAGTTGTATATAATCAGCTAAATAATTATCTATTGTCAAATAATCTTCTTGATCCCAATCAATCAGGTTTTCGTGCGGGCCATAGTACAACTACCGCTTTAATCAAGGTTACAGATGACATTAGATACGCAATGAATAACAAAATGATAACCTTGATAACATTACTCGACTTCAGTAGCGCTTTCAACTCTGTGGATTTCGATCTTTTGTTGGCTAGACTTAAAACACTAAATATGACACAACCGGTTATAAAATGGTTCGGATCGTATTTACGAGCTAGACAACAGTGCATCAAAACACCAGATCATCAATCGGAATGGGTCGATATTGCCGCTGGAGTACCTCAAGGTGGAGTTTTATCACCATTACTATTTTCCCTGTTTATTAATCCGATTGCAGATTGTCTCAATTGTTCATATCATCTCTATGCAGATGATTTACAATTATATCTTCATTGCAGACCTGAAAACACCAGCAAAGCAATAGAATCGATGTCCAAAACACTAAATTGCGTGTCAACATGGACAAAAGAGTATGGTTTACTAATAAATCCGTCTAAAACACAAATTATGTTTGCAGGTAGTCAAAGATTGCTTAGTAAGCTAGACATACCTTCACTTAATCCTCTTATTGTCAATGGTACCAATATTCAGTACAGGAAATCCGTAAAAAATCTAGGAGTACTAATGGATGAACATCTCTGCTGGCGAGCTCATACTAATGAATTAAGCCGCAAAATATTTTTCAGTCTACACTCACTTAGAAGGTTGCAAAAATTCTTACCCATTAGTACTAAATGCACTCTTGTACAAGCATTACTACTACCCATTCTAGATTACGCTGATGTTTCCATGACTGATTTAAGCTGTGAGCAACTCGATAAACTTGAACGACTTCAGAATACATGCATAAGGTACATTTTTGGTCTTAGAAAATATGACCACATTTCTGATTATCGTAGGCAACTGAAATGGCTCAAAATTAGACAGCGGAGAGACTATCACTCCCTCTCACTTCTGTTCAATGTACTTCATAGTCCTAACGCTCCTATATACCTGTGTGAAAAATTTCAACGCTTATCAGTTCATGGTTTACCTCTTCGTTCTCATTCTCAAGGCACTCTCTTAATACCCATACACAATTCCTCTTTCTTCTCTAACTCATATAGTGTCCATGCGGCTCGACTGTGGAATCATCTCCCATCCACCATCAAAGATGTTACTACATTATCTCTGTTTAAATCACGTCTGAAGAAACATCTCCTTTCTCTTCCTTAATCTCTCCTCCTTTCCTTTTTCCTCTTTCCTCTTTCCTCTTTTTTCCCATTGAGTAATAGTTTCGATTTAAGGTAATTTATAAACAAATACGTTTATTTCTATTTTTATATATCTTTAAATTTTTAATCTTTTTTTTTCTATTGAATATGTTCTGTAACTTGAATTATAAAAATATAACTTTTATTTTATTGGTTGTTTGGAAGAAATTGCCATTTGGCAATAAGCCCGCCAATGTACAAATAACATTATGTACAAAAAGTTAAATAAATAAAAAAAAAAAAAATAAATCTTGTATACCTTTATTTTTTAAAAATATGTATACATCAATTGTATATTCCATATTATGGTTAATAAAAATTTATTATTATTAGGTTTTTTTAACTTAATGAAAACAAATAGATTTATTTTAAGAATAATAATACTTTGTAACTATTTACAGAATAACGAGTTACAAAAATTATTAAGAATTATAATCATTTAAACTTTAAAAAATATATAATTTGATAGTTACTGAAAACGAAACGATGAACAAAATTTAAGCAAAAGGCAGGTTTGTACATATACATATTTAGTATAACAGCAATTGGAAAACCCTCGAAACGCCAAACAAGTCTCCAAACATTAATGTTTCTCCCAGTGTTTTATGAAACGATTGAAGAAATACAATATTTGACATGGTGAGAATAGTGAATTTTATTGAGTGATCATTAAAACTAGCTTATAACATGTCGTAAGCCTTGTAGATACCTCCAGATAATCTTACAAATGAGGCTGTAGAAATATTATAAAATAATTTATAGTTTAACCTTTACAAAACATAATTTAAAAAAATGGCTATGGTAAAGCGAATTCGGATATTTATTTAAGAGACCGTAAAAAAGAAAATCACCATTTTAAATCCTCTTTTCAGTAAAATTTACTTCAATTTTAAATTTTTCTTTGGGGAAATAATAAAAAAAAATATCCAGAAAGTCGCAACTAAATCCAAATAATAAAATTTGCGCATTCCGGATGCTTCGATAGTAATCGCTTCCCGGGCGCGGCCGCCTACCACTTCCCTATTCTAGCAGGTGAAATAATAGGACCGGTATTCCGAATACCTCTCCCAAATATATCGGCAGTGTGTAACTGGGACGGCGGAGTTATGAATGTACTCGATTCAAAGTTTGTCCAAATATAACCATAATATACGTAACGGGTAGACGGCATTTGTATCCAGAACCAAAGGTGAACTGTAAATCACAATGCTTGAAAATGGCCATAGTTAGATGGAACCACAGTTCAATGCACAACTTTTGCAAACTTGAATCCAGATCCGATCTGCTTTTGGATTAAACGTTATTCTATCAAACTTACTGAATATATGAATTGTATTATTTAAGAGTTAGTGCCACAAGTTTGGCGACATTTTAAGGTGTATTTAATGGCGATAGTTAGAAGGATGATTTATATACCTCGGAACCACGGAAAATACAGTGATATCATAAAAGTTATTTAATTAAAACCCTCAACATTCAATACGGAAAGTCTATATAAAATATTTAAGGTTCATACAGTTAACACTATATAAAATAATTTATATTATACAAATTTATAAAGAAGAAAAAATAAAAGGATTTGAAATGAAAAAGTCACTCCGATACCACCATAATATTGAAATTCCTAAATTCCACACAAGTCATGGTCAAAATATCTTTGTCTTTAAAGTTGTAAAAAATTAGAATAATCTCTACAATGAACTAAAAACTATTCAAAGTAATATATCAAAAATAAGTTCAAGGTAAATCTAAAGAAATTTTTTGAACAAGTGTAAAAACTGCATTAATTTTTAATAAGTTTGAATGTATTATTATTTTCTGTTTTTTTTTATCTACCATATGTTTTTTTTATCATGTACTTGTATATTTAAAATTATAAAAACTCTTATAAATAAACAACTACAACAGTGTAAGTCACTCTTCAAGCACAAGAGTTAGTATCTTTTTTTGGCGAGTTACAGTGATAACATTTACTACATGTACAAAGTATATTTGAATAGAATTTTTAAAATACATGTATGTATCTTTTATGAAATTTAATGAAGAAATTTTTTTAATTTTGTTTATCCATTTTGAGTTTGGAACGCACTTCACAAAAAAACGTCAGTGTGCAGAAATTGCTCAATGTTATGTATGACAGAAACTACATTCAATAACATGCCTATCTGGAACTCACAATTTTACTCCATAAAAAACATATTTTTAGTCGTTCGCTCTTAGCAGCGCAGTGGTGATTATGTTGGCAGGAGAAAGCACGTAGTATCCGCTTCCATCCACTTCTTGATGCCTCCTGAAGAGACACGCCAGTTGCTTCTTTCATTAAGTCTTTCCATCTTGTAGGACTTCTTGTGAGATTTCCTCTATCATTATTGCTCTAACTTTAATGCTTTTTTTTCATCTATAGATATATTTTACATGCCCCTTAATTTATTTAAAAATAAATTAAGACTCCTTGTTTCTGACTGCGATATGATCCCACTTACTATTTAATGATGCTCACACTTACAACACCTGAACACTTACTCCTACACCTAAATATACATCTGCACTTACTCTCATACAAATACACATAAACACACCCTTTTGTTGTAACACAATTTAATCATATGTATGATTCTTATTTAGAAACTTTGCTGGTCTGTCTTTAAACTGTATTTTTTAAATGTTACTATATCATTGTCGACTGTTTGTTTCTTTAAAATAAATAAATATCTTGTCTAATCATTCATTGAAGATTTTCGTAAAGTCTTTGAGCTAAAATCTATATTGGTTCGGGTAAAATTCATTTGACTGAATTATTTCACCTTTATACAGAACGCCTGAAAAAAAAGGCAAGATGCATAAAATATCACATAAAAAATTTCAAGGCAAACCCCTACTATATTTTAAAATATTTTTTTAATTTAAATGACCGATGTTTCGGCGCTTCAGTTCGTTTTTATACAACAGACCAAAACACAAATCTGCAGAAATAGAGCTTTAAAGTATTTTCTACGAAATAGACATAAATAATAACCACAACTTGCAACAAAATTCGTTTAAAAAACCCCTTTAACCATTTTAAAACAAAATAAACTTCTATTTAACTTAATAAATAAAGTTTTTCTCATAACTCCTGCATACTTAACTCAATTTCTTTAAAAACGGTCTGTTGGACAAAAACGAATTAAAGCGACAATTTTTCTGGTATATTATGTAACTCACTTAAAAGGTTTCTCATACATTGCCTTCACAGATATGCATACTATTTCATAGAGTATTATTTATCCACATTCCAAAGATTAAATGGGATTTCTTGAGGTAGAAGTTAGGGACTCGGTAGGTACTGAACAGTTTGTCATTGAATTGCCAAAGTTTCCCCAGTTAGAGGTGAGATATCGCCCGAGAATAATAATGCGCGCATTGATCATGGGACACTGCACCAAACAATGTAAACATTTATATTTGTCCTGATGTTAAAGTAATACTAGAATCTACAATCCCTGCAAACATTATAATCATTGAAATAATGCCCTCGAACCTGTAGCAATTGCACAGAAATCTTTAATCATCTTTTGTCATCGAGCTGGACTGACTGAACTGAAATTGTTGGGCTGACTAGCTGGCGTTGCCATGCACTGAGGGCTCTTTATAGGCGACGTTCCTTTGTAGTTCATTTCTTCATGGTAGGAACGATGTGAATGTACTGCAGAACGATGATCCCGATTTCATGTCCATTACTGATGGAGTTGCATTCAATGTGATATTGGATTCTACAGAAAATGATAACATTGCTTTCTTCGGTCATCACACTATTTCAGGTGAAAATATTTAGCACGTGTATGTCATCGATTATAGACTATGAATTCTACATTGGTATACCAAATTTTATTGTCATTTTCTTTAATTTATTTTTATATGTATAAATTGAGGTATCCTATTTTGTAATGTACATAAACATGAATTAATAAAATTAAAATTGTAATTGAAAATCTTGATATATTATAGAAATACAAAAACTAAGGAGATAATTTACTTTGCGTGTGAACAATCGTAAATCTTCCCAGGGAATCACAATGCGGTATATGTGTATAGCGAGTAATAGGCCATTTCCCGTTGTGTGCAAACGGAAATGGCTGTAATGAAAGCTGTGGCTCTACTGCACCCCTAGTGCGATTTCCTATTCGAACAAGTGTCGGGAGAGTTGAGGGGGCAGCAAGGGGAATACGCAAAAATTAAGGAAATTCGCAATACAAACACTTTAAAAAAACTTTGTTTAGTTTAATAAATAGCTTAGTATGCAAAGTTTAATTTGTTGCAACATACAGAGAAAATATTTTTGAGAAGATAATATAGAAGTCTAGGCATTTACGGGGCTTATGGCATGTCATTGGTTCGTTTGAGTGGCCACTTCACCATTCTGCCCATGTTTAAACATCTACATTTTCTCAACTCTTCCATCTGTTGACTTTTGCGAAGTTAAAGAGCTGAACCTTAATCGTGTGGGTGAAATTCATCCGGCTAAACCAATTTACCAACTAGGCAACGCTAAACCTAGGCAACCTAAAAAAATACATTTTAGGTTCGCCTAGTTTGACTAATGTGAACAAAATAATTTCAATTCTACAAAAAACACAATGATTATTTCTCCCTTTATCTAAGAAATACAATTATGAAATATAACCATACGTCAATTCGACGTGTACATGCTTGAGTGCACTTTTTTTGGATTGTGTATATGAACAAAATATTTTTTTGTTTAAGTGGTAATGCATCACTATACACCCCATTGTATTTTAAATAAATGAAAAACATTAAGATTAATAATAAATATACATAAAAACATTGAGATCTCATCTACATACATAATTTCAACTTCAAACTTTTTAGAACAATCTTTTTAATATGAGAAACGTAACCAAATACCATATTTTATATTTATTTTGCTTTTAAGATCTAGAAATATGACTATATTTAAAAGAATACTAAAGATAACCATACGTCACTTCGACGTGCGATAGGTAAATATATATATTTATGAAAGTAGTGCACTTAGTTGAGATGTAAGTGTGTCTCCTGCAAGTTATATGGGTCGCGCAGGTGAGCGCAGTGGTGACATTTACGAGCAAATTATATTGATTTTTAACATCGATTACGTCGATTCGACGTAGGTTATTTATCGAAATAAAATAAAGTTTAAAAAAAAATATTTCGAAATAAAAAGAAAACAAATGTTTTTACATTCAAACCATAAACCCTCCATGAAAAGTCAACTCTAAATTGATGCAATAACTTACATGCGAACAGTAAATATTCCAAAATGAAAATGTTATTAGAGCACATCTCACCCTTATAAATTCATACAATGTCACATTTTTTTTCATAAATAAAATTATGTTCTTTGCTTCATATGAAAGATTCTTGGCTTCACTTGATTCCAGAACGAATCATTTTAGTTTTACGATTATGAGAGATCAATACCAACCCCCTCGTACAAAGGTGTTTTTTTAATGAGCTATGAATTTTTCTGTTGTTGAGTGATTTGAGCCTTTTTGCACAGGGCCGTAGTATTTGGATAGCCACTTGCCGTCGAATGAAGCAGTCCCTTCCCCAATTGACTTACGCAAAGGCCTACTGAATCCTCCCCCTAACGCTTATGTTACTCCCTACTACATGCCTCGCCCCTCTTTAAGTAGGGTGACCATTGTTTGCCCAAGTCAGACGGTGAATAATTTTATATTTAAATTTGTTGCAACAGAGAAGGAAAACATTTTTGATCACGGAATATGGAAGTCTAGGCATTACATAATGTGTAACATTCATCATTCTGCCCATGTGTGGGAGATCTAAAGAGACACCAAATAATACCAAACAAAGCGATGAAGATAATATTAAGATGTGGGAGACGCACGAAAGTAAAGAAAATGATTCAATGTCTAGATATTATGACAATTAATAAATGAATCAATGCCAATGAAATTAAAGGAATAGTTTTTTTTTTAGATATTAAAAAAAAAGAGTTCTTTCATAACTATCCAACAAGAGAATGTAAAAATAAAAGTCTGGAAAATAAATAAAAAACAATGTCCCAGAACTGCCCTATGTACAAGGGAATACAGTTATTTGAGGGAATGCCTGAAAGCATAAAAAATGAAAAAAAATTAAATACATTTAAAATTAAAAGTTAAGAGTTTATTTGAGGGTACTACTTGCAAAACCGGCAAAATCCAAAATTGAAAAAAGACAGATTTCATTTTCATTTTCATTTATTTTTGCACCACTACAGGCCAGTAGGCCCAATTACAGTGGTAAATTACATCACAGAACACCAAGGCTTGAGAAAAATTCATTTTGATTTTTGTGTTCTCACCGGGAATCGAACCCGGAACCTTCCGAGCGTGAGTCAAGCGTCTTGACCACTACACCACGGAGGCCCCCAACAGATATCAATTGAAACTTATTAAAAATACAATTTTTTACCATAATTTTATCATTGTCATTTAAAAATACGGCTTAATTTGTAGGACTTGATTTTTGAGTTATCGACTTTGTTACAAACATGGCAACCTCTACTTGAATATTGAAAAGTACGTAATGTATAAAATTAAATTTATTATTTCACATCTGTTTTTTGACATGATCATACTTATCACTGCTTATGTATTAAATATTAAAAGATTATAATTAAAAAAATAATTTTAAAAAAAAGTTGAATTTACGTATTGTATCAGTTTTTTGTGATTCGCTAAAAATAAAGAAAGGTGGATTTTTCCGGGTTCGCAAAAAAACCCTCATTTGTAAAAGATACTAAGTTATATTAAATTTATTCTAAATAGTGAAAAAACGTAAGTTAATATAAGAGTTCATATTGAACAGTTTGAATACAGAAGAATAATAGGATAGTAAGTGTATTACTATCTTACGGTAGATAGTAAATTCTTGGTAACAAAAGTCTACGATGTATGCAAGAAAAGTGATTTGCTTATTGATGTTGGTAAATCGAAAGTGATGGTTTTTAAAAGGGATGAAAATACATATAACTAAATGTCAGATCAGTGTGAACGGAGATATTCTGAATCATGTAGAAGAATTTTTGTATCTGGAAAGTATTATTACTAGGGATGGAAATACTCAAAAAAATATTAAATGGAGGGTGAGTGCCGGGAGCAGGCGCACTAAAATTTACCTAAGCAAACATTTTTTTTGCGAGAGGCAAATTAGCAGTTCGCAATGGAGTTTTAGTGCCAACTCTAATTAATTGGAAAAATAATGATGAAAGTAGGTTAAATGCTGTTGAGATGCGATCTCTCAGGCAAATGTAAGGTAAAACGATGTATGATAGGTGCACAAATGTCGAGATCCGTAAACTGCATAAGGCAGAGACATGCATTATCGACAGAACCAAGAAAGGGGTGCTGCGTTGGTTTGAACATGTACAGCGTATGGACAGCAAAAGAACGGCTAAAAGGATTTACGATGCGAATGTTGATGGATGCAGAAAACGAGGAAGACCAAGAAAGACATGGCACGATCAAATCCATCAAATACTTGAAGATGGATATGTCAAGAGTAGGAATAATCAGCGTGCGTGCATAAAAATATGTATGAATGTAGAGGAAGCGAAGTCAGTATGCAGTAATAAGGCGTTCTATCCTATCTGTCTACCCTTACGGGGAAACGGCGTGATGGTTTGTTTGTTTTGTTTTTTGTTTGTTTGTTGTTTGTTTGTTGTTCGATTTGTTGACTTTTGTGAAGTAAAAGTGCTCACCAGCAAAAACAAAAAATGTATTCTTTTACAACTCAATTAACCTATTGTATAAATCTAACTGAACGATTTGGGTAGGTAGGAAGAAATTGTCTAAAAGCAATATGCCTGCCCTTGTATGTATATTAATTGTAAATGTATATAAAGTGTAACATAATAATAATATTATTATTATTCGCTCTTTTCACAAATGTTCTATTATCTCAGTTTAATTTTTCTATGGCTGGCTGCTTTCTGCATAATTACGTTCAAATGGCAATAGAGTTGCAGTAGAGTCGGATTTGGACCTTTTTTTTTTTTTTAGAAAAAATAAATAAATATTTTCGTTCTTATGATTTACCCAAATATTTAATTTTGAGGGGCATTTTCAATCAAGTTGAGGTAGAGTGTGATTCGAACCACAGACCTTTGGTCAGTGAGCCCAAGACACTAGCCACAGGACCACAACCCGATTTGGTCTTTGATTTTTGAGTCCACACTAATACTACTACGGTTCCACAACCGGGTTAGAAAATAAACAAAATAAAACGTTTGGTTACCCTTCGGCTGGAATATTTCACCGGCACTTTTGTACTTCAGTGTGCAAGCTTCCCTCAGTGCCTTGGGGGATAGATCAAGTTCAGTCAAATCTGTTGAATGGGAGACTCTTATTATAATATTGTAGAGGTAGAAACAACATGCTATTACAAGCTCAGTGTAAATACTGCTCTATATTGTGTTCCCTAATATCGCGCAACGAGGGACATCACCATCTTACTCATTCCCGCCTAATTATTCCGTATCGAACAGATGTTACTTTAATATCTGTGAATTAATAAACATGTTGGCTAAATGTAATAATAATGATTTTTTATAACTCTATTTGAAGTTTCGGAGGCAAGAGTCACGAATATAGGGGAAGTGGCCTGGTACCGGACACCTAAGGTTCTTTAGAAATAAATAAAAAAACAAACATGTTTTCAACACATGTTTGTTTATCGAAAAATATTCCTAATTATATATATTACTAGCTAAACCCGACCACGCTTCGCTGAGACTTTGTCTGATATTCATTATTAGGGGAGTAAATAAAAATATTCTGGCAACTATGCATTTACCGAGAAAATACATTGCTTAATTGAATATCTTTATTTGCGTAGCTGTGCCTATGCTGTAGAATATGAGAAAAGAAAATTGTAACTTTGGCTAAAATTGATAAAATAGAAGCACTGTGTAGAATTGTCTTTTCAGTTTATTTACTATGACAAATTAAATGTTTATTTAATACGCATAGAATGTTCCGTTTCTGTTGAAACTTCCGAATAAAAAGTATAGAGAAATGCTCTTCTTCAATACAGGGCCCTTGACCTCATGAAGTTTGGGATACGTTATTATTGTATTTTTTTGTAGTATGTATGAATAAATGAATAAATAAATATAATGTTCTGTAAAATTTTTAAGTCAATCCATTGATTATTTTCCGTAATTTGCGGCCCCAAACATATGGAACCTAAATTTTTATAACATACTGGCGGACCCGACAGACGTTGTTCTGCCAGAACAAACATATTCATAATAAGGGTTAGTTTTTCGTTTTATCTCCTCGTGTGATAAACTAAGAGTATTCATCGTGCTTTAATCAAAATTGTGCAAAAAATAGTGTTCTAGTGCCATAATCCAGGAAGAAAATATGGGAATGCGGTTAAGTAAGAAAAGTCAGACCTTGTTTTACCCTGAACATTCTAAAAATATGACACTTAACTAATGCTCAACTCGAATTTAGTCATTCTTTAACCACCAGTCGGGTTTTGACGTGACCTTGACATTTAATTCGAAACCAAAAGAAACTAAAAATTACTGTGTCGTGAAAGCGTGCAAAAACTGTCCGGATAAAATAAAAAAGACGTTTTATTGATAAGTAGGTACCTAGGTATTTGTTAATGATTGTATTCCAAAACTAAAAATTATTAATATTCAAATAGTGGATTTAATTAAATACCTAGGGTTGTATATATATGGTTGAATTCCAAAACACACAACAATTAATTTTCAAGTATAGAATTCTTTTTGCAATTGTCGAACTCTGCGCTACTTACCAATAGAGGTCCATTTTGTGTAAAAGTTTGTTTTTCAAAAATATATCAATAATTGTCAGTTTAAATTATTTAAGTATTACAAAAAATCCACCTTAAATAAGTTAACATGTAGAAATGAAAAAATTGTAAGGAAATTAATCTATTTAGTATCAATTAAAAATAATGTTTGTAAACGTTAAAATACAAACTTTTTTATAAAACAAAAAAAAACATTCTCCGAATATTTTGGAATATGCAGTTCTGTTGAATGCTACCCTGAAAGTTTGATGAAAAACATAAATTCGTTCCTTGTACACAGACACGGAATAGATCAAATATATAGAAAAAACCCATACATGTGTTTTAATTTTTATTTTTAAAATTTGTATAATTATTTATGACATACATAAAACAAGGTTTATTAAATATTTGGTTGAACCTTATATTTTAAATTTGAAATCTTTTTTAGTCAAGTGTTATGTTTATATTTTAACTATTTTTTTAATGACTTGGATCAATAAAAAAATAATAAAATACAAATTCATTGAGGAAAAAAAAACAATTTTATTTTTAAATTCCCAAATGATTCAATTTATCATCCTTATCTTTACAATTTGATAATATTTTACCTATGTTATTGCCAGTATAAAACGCTAGCCTAATATTGTTAGGTAAAATATAAACGATATTAATACTATATAAGTTCTATGCCAATTATCATAATTATTGGAAGAATTTTGAGAACAATATAGTTTTTTTTTTCATGGTTTATTTTGGGTTATCTTATTTAAAATATTATCAATTAAATCTGATTCAAGGTTTCTCCTACTGTTTAGTAGGAAAATATCGCGTTTTTTTTATTTTAGATTTTAAAAATAATAAAGGTTTATGAAATACTGTCCAGGAAAAAAAGATTTTTTTCTAATTATTAGTAGCATAAAAAATACATTTAAATTTTTAATTTTGAATTCCCGTAAAAACGGTGATTCCATTGGCCACGCCCCTATTACGTCACGATTTATGTTAATTTGTTCGTGGCCATTGAAATTTGTGTAGGGCAATATCACGAATCTTGACGTCACAACAACCAAGGCTACTTCGCGTTTTTCTACGAACGTATTTTTATTGAATTTCTTTTTTACATTTTTGAATTAAAACATTTTTCCACAACATTTATATTGATTTTGAGAGTACAATTAATTATTCTAAATCCATTTCGGATATTTTAACCGGTTTTCATAATATGTGATATTTCCCTATCAAACCAATTTTTATTCAGTGGTATTGAAATAAAACGATGTAACCTAGTATAGAAAGCAAAATGTTTTTGTGTAAAATAATCAAATAAGTGAGACATTAAAAGCAACGTCTACTGACTTGGATTTATTCTAGAGGCCTCGTGGCCTCTTTTAAGATCCGCACATTGTAAAAATTGCAACGTATTCAAACAAGACAACCACATTTCTGGTACTTTTTCATAAAATATTTTGACCGTGTTTGGATTCGAATCCGGGACGCAACAGCCACTACACTACACGGCGGAAAATAGTTTTCAAGTTACACATAAATTACACTTCAAAATTTCTACCACGCATAACAAAGCACCATTCACAAGCTGAGTAATGTAATTGATAGAATTGCAAAAGTGCTAATATGTAAATATTCTTTTTCCCTGTGGAAAGGGATGGTCGAGTGTGAGTGAAGGAGGGGTGATCCTCTTAGAATGGGTGGTAACGGGAATCAGAGGCTGTCAATCAAACGCATTATGAACAATCAAAGCCAATTTATATTCATTTTAACAAACGTATAAAATGATAACGTCTATCAAATTACTTAACTTTACCAACGTATGCCAACATCTGTGCGTATGTTTCTGGCATTTAGGAGATTTAATCGCCACAGATTAATTTTTTTAATCGACATTCTTGATGGGATTCCGTTTTTAAATTAAGAAATCTATTTATTTTAAAGATATCAAACAAATAGTCATATCCAATGATGTATAACGAGGAAGTTTAGTGCTACGGGGAATTGCGGCGACACAAAAACACGCGGTAAAAATCAGAGCATTTAATTGTACGACTCTCGAAAAATTTTAAAAATATTAATGAAAATGAACGGCTTAAACTACTTTATAAGTTCTTCCGAATAAACCAATGATATAGTGTTGTGATAGATTCGGTTTTCGTAAAGCCATCTCACCAATTAAAAGAACTCTCAGACGAAATATTCTGACGTCACGTCCAGATATTTTTCAAAATTCCGAAACTTTAGAAAATCATAGCGCTGATTCATAAAATATGAGAGTACATAAAAATTATATATTTTAAATTGTCTAAGTTTGAAAGTCTTACAAATAAAAAAAACATTAAACTTCCTTATTAGATAGATACGTTACAAGCGCGTAATAAATGGCATTTCAATTCGCCTTCCTTGTTTTTATTCTCTATCGGACTTTCGTCGTAATCAGGCATAATGCAAAGAATAATAATGCTGACGCTTATGATAAAAAACAATATCTAACCTCTTTCTTATATGTATGATTGCATATTTCTATGGATAAAAAAAAATAAGATTACCAATTAGGAAAAAAACAAAGTCTCAAAACTCATTGTACGAGAGATTACCGCAATAAAATGTATTACCTGAAGAAATAAAAAAAAGGAATTAAAATAAAGAACACGTTCTTGAGAAATTAAAAAAATAAAATAATGTTATGAAACATTTATATTAGTTCTTAAGACGTTATGAACTAACTAAATAAAGTATAAATAAACATGTATGGTGATTTACTTTCTTCTAGAATATTCGCTCTGTCTCAGATGATGCGAATATAGGAAAAACGTGTGTATAAAATAAACATATTTTAGTGATCATATTGTATAACCGTGTATTATGAAAAATATTTTGATTAAATATATACACGTGCGCTATCTAAGTGTTCTTTTCAAACAATTCTATTTTCAAGAATAATAAGATTTTTTAATTTTTTAAAAATCCATAATAACAATCGTAAATTGTAGCATAAAATATGCAGGTTTGTAAAAAAAAATATTTCAAGCCCGTAACCCCCTGTCTGTAAAGCATGTTACAAATACGAAAGTTACTAGATACTCCACCCTGATGCTGCAAAAAAAAAAAAAAAAAATACAACCTTCGGTCAAAGAGGATTGGCCTACTACTCGGTTAAAGTGTACAATCTACTTCCATTATCCATAAGGACAATTAGTAAGTTCTCACAATATAAAATTGGTATTAAGAAATGGATAGTGGAGGTGGGTTGCGCACGGATCGATGAGTGGATAAAGCCAAATAGGTCAAATGTGTGCACTGTTTATGAATTTTTTTCTATTGGTCTATATAAATTGGTTATGTTTTTAATAATTAACTGTCCATCACGTGCCCTACGAAATCACCCAACCTTTAGAATACCTAGTGTCAATATGAACTATTGCCAGAATTCGTTTTTACACAGATCGTGTTCCACTTTTAACAGCCTTTTAAACCATATAGATATCTATCATACAGGATTAAAATTATTTAAAAATAGTGTATTGAAAACTTTTGAATAAAACTCCCGTTGGTCCCCTTTTCTCTTATATCACTCAAATTACATACATTAATATTATTATTATAAATCAAATTTCTCTTTTGAAATTTGTATTACTACTAAAATCGCTTTAATGAAATTTTATCGACTTCTCTTGGTTTAAAATCTTCTCCTTATATTGCTTTTTCAAATTTTAAAGGTCACTTGCTATACTTGTTATTCCTTCTTTATTTTTTCTGTGCTGCATTGGCATGTTTTCATACTTTTAAACTTCTTTTAATTACTTTTTTTATATATGTAAATAAAATCAATGTATTCCCTTTCTTACTATAATGTGTCATTAATTTTGTTTTGGAGATGTTTTTTAAATTGACCTAAATTTTACTGTCTTATATTTCACTTAAAGATTCTTCTCATCGTTTCTTTGAATCCCTTAAAATAAATATGTGTACATTTATGTTTTTCCTTTTTTTTTAAAATGTTATTACTATTTTATTTTATTTTTACATCTGAGCATGTTTTTCATTCTTTATTTCAATTCTTAATTTTTAATTACTCTTCAAATTTTCTTCGTTTTTGATATTATTTCCATTTGTAAATACTCACTACAAACTATAAACTACAAACTACAAACTTTAAAATATCATTTTTTCACTTAAATTTTAATTTTTAAACAACTTTCATTTATGTTTTTCTTTTTCCTTCTCTTTTTTATACTTTCATAACTAACCGTACCTACATATAATTGTTTTATAATATGAAAACTTCACCGGTCCATTAGAATTAAGTCTAATTGTACAAAATATTAAACTTAGTAACTGTACTGTATGTTTCCTGAATAAAAGAAAATAAAAAATAAAATAAATCAATATTTTAGTTTTTTTATTGTTTATTATGTTAATTATAATTAGGTTAATTTAATTAATTGCGTTTTTTTTACTGTTATTATTATGTTAACTTTGCTAAATAGCTAATCTTGGGCATATTTCACATTTTGTAAAATGTTTTCTTCGGCACGGGACACCCCAGTGAGGGGACATTATTCTGTTAAAAAAAAGAATACAAACAATGTATGAGTATAAATAAATAAATGTCTCTTAGCCATTAACCCACAAAGGCCGCCTTAAAGAATGTGTTGTTGACAAAAATATTTGGTAGTCTTAAGACTGTTTTCCGAAATTTGGTAATTTCTTTTTCGTGAACCAGAATATGACATCACATGCAATCAATATGTTAAAACAGTGCTCTGTGCATCATTGGGTGGGGAAAAGGGTGAGTAAAAATAAGTATTTTTATAAGTTCTACAATTCGTACGAATGCTCTTAAAACTTAGCGAATCTTAAATCATAAAAAATCTCAATTACAATTTAGATGAATATTAATTATGAAGAATCGTTCTAACCTCGGGCAGGTCTTTATCTCCCCTCGTTATTCACGACCCCCTCCTGACTGACCCCCTCCCCTCCCTCACATCCCCCATTCATCCCTTCACTGGGGGTGGCGGATGCCTGCGGCTAATATTAATGTACGAGCCATCCCTTGGCATTCATTTGGAGGCCCGAACAACTAGTTAAACGCTACTTTCCTTGACGGATGGCGGAAACAGATTTGTCACTTTTATTTTTATTAATAAACGGGTTTCCACACTTGCATAACGTCGGCATTCGATAAACGAAGACATACGTTTATAACTATTGGGGCCACCATAAAAAGTTTTTTGCATAACTATTGTTTACGTTTTGAAATGGAAAACAATTTAGTATCTCTAATTGACGGCTGATTTAAGTAGGTACACATATGAGTATAACTACAGCGGGGGTGGTATTCTGAATCTTCTTTACCCCATAGAGAATGAGTAATTTGGGGATTTTTTATTTTTTGGATGCGACTACACATCTCTGTTTAAATCACGTCTGAAGAAACATCTCCTTTCTCTTCCTTAATCATTCCTCTTTTTCTCTTTTTTTTTTCCTTTTTCCTACTGAGTAATTTAAGGTAATTTATAAACAAATACGTTTATGTCTATTTTTATATATCTATAGCATTTTAATCTTTATTTTCTATTGAATATGTTCTGTAACATTAATTATAAAAATAAAATAATAATCTGATTGGTTGGTTGGTTGGTTGGAAGAAATTGCCATTTGGTAATAAGCCCGCCAATGTACAAATAACATTATGTACAAAAAGTTAAATAAATAACTACGCCTTGCTTCATGTAATGGCCACAATGATGATGAAATGTCTAAAAGTATACGGTTTGGTCTGTTCACCCTAATTGGGAATTATTACGTTTTTAAAAATATTTTTAAGTAATAAGGTTCTATAAAATACTGTCCAGTAAAAAAAAATTTTTTTCGACTTATTAGAAGCATAAAAAATATTTTTAAATATGTAATTTTGAATTCCCGCAAAAACGGCTATGCAATGGCATTGGGCACGCTCCTAATACGTCACGATTCATGTTTATTTTTAACTTTGTTCCAAACCATTCAATTTTTTATACAACAACGTCACGTATCTTGACATCACAACTATCAATGCCAAACATGTCACGTTTTTCTGGTGACATATTTTTTTTAAAGTTATAGATGAAAACATTTCTCCACAATAGCCATATTGATTTTTAAAACACAATTATTTTTTCTAAATTCATTTCATATATTTTTATTGGTATTCGCAGTGCGTAGTATTTCCCATTTAAGTGTTTTGGGTAATTTTTAAGATCGCAATAATGTTCTAAATGAAAATAATAATGTTTGATTTAATGTGTTTATATATATTAATTATTTGAAGTTTAATCATCAGTATGGCCCGATATGAAACACAGTATGCAAAAAACAAAAATTCCAAAATTAATCATTTCCTAGAGGGGGTAGAGAAGACTCAGAATCGCACCCCAGAGTTGGAGAATATTTTAGAGAAGAAATGTGGAAGTCTAGGCATTTATTCTAAAATATTTTCCATCTCTGTTGTTATAATACCTGTTCATCTTAATAACTTCCTAGTGGTTGAAATACAGTAATTATTTTTAATTATTTTGGTAAATTAAAAATACTTATGATTAAATTGACTAATCAAAATATAAAAATAAATTATAAAAAAATAATTTAAATGTTTATTTAAAGATAACTTTTGAAATTTCGACTTGAAAAAAATATACAAAAACTACATTTGCAATTTAAAACTTTCCAAGTATTAACAGAAGAATTTAAAGTTAGCACAGTTGCCACTTAAACCAGCCAATGACATATAATAAGCCCTTTCAAGATTTCTATATTCCCTTTTCTAAAATGTTCTCTATCTCTGTTGTAACATATAAATCTTTTGAACCTGTCAAAGTGAAACGGAAGGTCTGTTGATGCCTGTCAATAGTCCGGCTTCTCCTGAATGAGTTATTTGTGGTTTCCTCTTCTTAAAGCAAATGCGGAGAAGTTCCTTCAAGACCACAGCCGATTATCTCATCAGATCCTCACACTATAGTTGAAGTAGTTAGAAGGATCATATATTTTGCAGTAAATATTAGTCTAGTACATAAGTCACAGAGATTCAAGATCTTAGTGTCATATTCGACAAAAAACTTGATCAAATTGCATATTCCTATAGAACAGATAAACTACACGTCTTTGTTAAATTGTTTCAATTTACCTACTCTAGAGGACTGAAGGACAATAACTGACTTAATCTTTTTATTCAAAATCATACACCTATGGACAAAAAAAAGTTCGCACTTACCCCGCTATCCGTAATTCCCAGTTTACTTATTTATTCTTTTGTTTAAAATATCGGTCTGTTTACCCTTCACACAAATCTATTGACCAAATGTAATTATTTGCGATTGCCACACAGTGCCATAAATAAATTATGTCGGGTACAAGAACAATGGTAACGGAGCTGCTACCTGGAAAAAACCCTAATTATAAATATGTATTAAGCTTTTATTTTACTTGGAAAAATTACTTAGTCATCAAATCTACAAAAATATATTTTTTTAAAAATCCTAGCAATTGAGAATATTCATCCAACAACATTATTTTTTGGTATGTGTATTTTTGTACATACACAAATCTGGATTTCTCCCGAGGGGGAGTAGGTATATATTTTTTTATCAATATTCCTACAGAGATGAGGTAGAATTTTTTCAAATTCAGGATTATCGATATTGGCCACTCAACCCAGCCAATGACAGGTCATAAGCCCTGTAAACGCTCGAATATCGATAATCCTGAATTTGAAAAAAATCTACCTCATCTCTGTAGGAATATTGATAAAAAAAAAAAATAAAAAAAAATAGAGAATATTTATTATTTTAAATTAAGAATTTTATTACAAGTGCGAACTTTTTTTTGTCCATGGGTGATTCCAAATTCGATTTTTGCAAACTCCTGAATTTAATCAATATTAATATGCCAACATGTAGAACTAGAAAAAATACTCTATATTATTATCACCCTTCTCAGACCTACTAAGTATCTTTGTCACTCATCTATACCGCGTATAAACAGGCGAGGAAATTAATGTACCTCTCATACATATTTTTTTAACTCGAGTCTCTGTGAATTCAAATCATCTCTTAATAAATATTTTATGATGTTCTACAGTAACGATTAACGATTAACGATTAATTTGCAAAATCTACTTATGCTATTGATCTGCTGTTAACTAACTTTATGTTCATAATATACCGACGTTTTTATATCTTTTGTACGCTGACAAACATTTATGTATTTATATTTTTCTAGTTATTTTTATTTCCCTTTTTATATTTCCATGTTTTAGTATTGTTTTTTGTTTTTTATTTTTGTAAGAGTATATCTAACTGAACTCAGCACTTGTGCCGTATAGAAATAAAAAACATACATATACAAGGCAAAAAAGAAGTAACTTCCATTTAAAAAAATAGTATTAATATTATTAACCTTGGGGGTTGAATCCAGTCCTTGTCGACAAAAATTTGAACAAACTTAAAAAATGTTATTAATGTCTTAAAAATCGAAAGAGGTAATTGTGCTCCTAATATAAAAAAAACAGGAGTCAATTTGTCACTTATGGACTATTTACTTGCAAGCCCTTTCTTACATTCTCAGGAATCCCACAAGGCTCTAATTTAGATCCACTTTTTTTCTCCATTTTTATAAATTACCTTACTAGCGTGGTATCGCATTTTCGAGTTATGTTGTTTGCTGATGATCTAAAATTGCAGCCTTCTCTAGTCTGATATAAATAATATATTTGATTGGGGAACTCAGAACCAAATAATTTACGATGTTTCTAAATGTTATGTTTTGTCATATACAATGCATTAAAAACTATTTTATGCGGTACTGGATGGGAGTGTGTTCTTTTAAGCGAACCGCCACTGTCAAAGATCTGGGAATTGAGTTTGATGCAAAACTGAAATTTCATACTCACATAGGCACTGTCTGTGACAGTGCGTGCAAAATGTTGGGATTTGTTCCCTGAACAGCTAACGTGTTCTTGAATACTCGTGTTCTTAGGCTTCTTCATAACTCATTGTTGCGAAGCAGACTTGAAGGTGGATCTTTGATCTGGGCGCCCCACGAATTGAAGTAATCTGATATGCTGGAGAGGGTTTAGAAGAAATTTCTGAGGTATATTTACTCAAGGGAGTGTAGATACTATCCGTGGTTGTACCCGTCTGACTTTATACTGGGAATGCTTGGTTACAATAGTTTGGAGAAAATAAAAAATCCGTGGTATTACGATCAAAATAGGTGTGATGAAGAGTATTTTTCTTTATGTTTCTAATGACTACCTGAGACATAGGTAGCTTAAGCTGTTTTATCTTCCTGCTTGCAGAACTAACCTGCCGATGGTAATGCCAGTAGGAAGAGCAATGTTTTTACTCAACCGCATCTCTTCGGATGTCGACATCTTTCATATTAGTGAAAAAAAGTTCAGAGAGGATAGCATCCTTTTTTTTAATTGCTGGGTATTTTTAAATTACCGTTTTTGTACATTTGAATTTAAGTATACATTTTTTCGTGTTATATATGCCTTGAAACATTTTTGTAATGTACATTAACGTATCAAATAAAGAAATTGAATTGAATTGATATACTGTATAAGAAAGCTATATATTTTATTATTTAAAATTCGAATATATAGCAATACCGAAATCGGGAATGGGTCCTAGTAAAAGTTGGGCAAAATATTCTAACGTATTGTTGGGCACGATTCGTCTGGGTACGTTCTTGTTTAGCAGGTTTTAATTTTAATACGAAACCGAAGTGCGGTTACGCCAAAACGTGCCTGGAAATAAATTAGCCTAACTTATCGACCTGTTTGTCTCTGTCGGGTAACACCTCCTCTCTACCCTAATGTGTGCATCGTTATAATCTGGTAGGTAAACAGCGAACCGCCGACATAAGATATCGGGGGGTCGATATAAAGAGCCGGTAAATTTATTTTATGATTATTATAGTTTGAAGAGGTACACGATAGGTTTTTCGGATCGTTTTTCTCATTAAATCAGTTTGAATAAATTGAAAGTACCTATCCGGTGATATTAAGGATATAAATTAAACTACCTGGTTTACGTTTTGTTTATTTGACGATTAAAGGATTTGCATAAATACGTATCCTTTTGTAGTGATTGTTGAATAATTGAATTATCAACTCACCGCGCGTTTTACTTGGTTGTTACACGCGAAGTGAGGCTGCGTGTTTTCATGAATTAAATATACCACAGTCAAAAATAAAAAAAATTAGTTCATTAAATGTTAAGTTTAAATGAACGGTATTTTACAAAAATGTGTTAAGCTACACTAACCTCAAACTGAGATAAATTATTTATTTTTATGTTTAACATCGGGCGTATTAAAAAAAAAAAATAGCTTGGCTGTTAAGTTCAATATTTAAAAATAACTTTAGTAAGTAAGTCGGCCTCGTGGTGTAAGAGTCAGCGCGTTTGCCTACCATGCAAGAGGTCTCGGGTTCGATTCCTGATATGGCTGATTTGAAATATTGATTTAAATTGATGTTTTTAGACTAGAATATTTCATAGTCCCTGGACTGGTACCTGAAGCCTAAGACTGTTCGTACTTTTATGTAACAAAATGATCAAGATACGCTGCAATTGCAGTGCCATATTCATTATTAGGTGGGAAAAGGGAATGGTGATGAAGATACGCGAAAGATTTTTTTTTGTTTACGTAGTGTTTTTGTATAAGTCATTCCATTATATTATATCCTGTTGCTGTTTTTAAATAAGGAATTAAAATATAAAAAAATTGCAGTTCTTGGTCATTGAGGTACATATTAAAGGAAACGTGAGCGTTCAAAATATGTTTCCTGAACATGCGCCCAATTGCTATATATTTCATAGAACGGACTTAAATCTGTTCCGTGCGTTTACCGGCTACTTTTCTCCTCGCAATTCCTAAAATGCCTATATGTACGCCAAGATACTGCAAAAATCGACCTGGAAAAGCGATGGTATAACCTTTCACCGGTAAGTTATGTTTTCATCTTAATCAATACTTGTTTAAAATACCTATTTTCATCATAAAAAAACGTTTTATTAATATGTTACCAGTCGTAAGCTATCTCCTGTCTCTATCCTGCTCAGTCGGGCGTATAATGAAACGACAAAGGTGACGCGTATGCGGAAGGCAGCGACATACTGAATAGAACTTACAATTGACCGATGTAAACAGTCCGTGCTTTTTACTGTACTAATTGTTTTGCTTGTCAAAGTGATATGACGTGACGATACTTGTTCCCTCCGCTGGCCATTTATTTTCATGGGACGTCTTTTTAGCTCGTATTTGTGTGGAGTGTTATCTCTTTATACTATAATATCTCAATGTTTTTGGTATTGTTGTTACATTTTGTGAAGCAGAAACATTAAAATATGTGGCCGTTACACTTATGTGTCATGCTAAATGCTTCGAATATCAAAATATTTTCATATTTTTACATATCTGTTTTATAAAAATATTTCGATATTTTATTTCATGTAATAAATTGTATTATATTGAAATTGGACAGCTACAAGAAATATAACTTACCTACATGAGAAAACAACCCAGGCACAAAGTTCACAGGACCAAATGACAATGTATTATATTTATTCCACATGGATGCTTATTTTTATCGAAAGTAAAAGAAAGCAAATATGTATTGCGCAGAATAATATATTTTTATTTGTAAACCTAATAATTCAATATCTTAATTTGTAAGTTCTGACATTTATTTGATTTTCTTGGAAATATGAGTTAAACTTTACTGATATAACATGAATAAGTTTTTCAAGTTAAAATTAAGGTTAGTTTTTGTTCCTCGATCAGCATATAACTGGCTTGAATGCACCGATGTCCCGTTTTTGTCGTATTGTAATATCAAGACGAGACTTTTTCGGTTTTCCGTTTTCACAGTCGAAATTCTAAGTTGAGAAAATTAGAATGTATTTTATAAAATCTGAGTTTTGTCTCTGAAGATTATCAATGGTCGTAAATTTCCACGGTTTAAATTAAACGAATGAGAGCCGCCGTGGCGCAGTTGGTTAGACGGCCAACTGTGAAACTGCCGTCGCGTGTTCGATTCCCACCAGTTGCAAGAAAAAAAACAATTTAAGATTATTTTCTCGATTAGGTGTTGTCGTTTATTTTCATAACTTTCTTCCGTATCTTCTGTTTCGACCTGTCAACAAGTTTCTAAAATAGAGACAGCAAGTTATTGCATTTAAAAAAAAACTATTTAAAAAAAAATATTTCAACAGAGACAAAAAACATTTTTGAATTGGTAATGTGGAAGTACAGGCACATAGCTTATGACTTTTTATTGGCTGGTTTAAGTGGCCATTTTTTGGCTTTGGTTCATTTTGCCAATGTTTGAACATCTTTCATTTGTTAACTTTTGACATAGACCTTTTTAACTGAATTTGATTCAAGTAAACACAGTTTTTGCTACTTTGCTCCTTTTGCCATTTATATAGATGGTAAATTGACTGATTAATTAAAATTGACTTATTAGTACAAAAATATAATAATTATATTTTTTACATTTTTTTTCCATCCATGGTTTACAATATGTAAATTATGTTTTGATAAAACTTTTTGTGTATTAATTTAATTATTTTTTTAAATGCTAGTTTATATACTTATCTGTAAGGGTTTATTGAATAACCTGTCGATTGGTTAATAATAAAAGTTCATTTATAAAAAAAACGATTAATAAAAAAACAAAATACACTTATATTAAATATATAGAATCAAATGACGCAAAAAGTGGTTCTAGACTTAAATTTTCATATCATTCGGCAAATTATATAGCAATAAATGAACTACTCTCGGAAGTAAATTGGAACGACAAATTTGAGGGACTAGATATAGAAAAAGCGACATCAGTATTTTACTCCATACTTAATGATGCAGTGACTTTATTTGTACCAACTAAGACGGTGAAATCTTGTGAAAAATTTCCAAATTGGTATTCCGCACCACTAATAAAAATAATAAATGAAAAACTTAAATACCATAAAAAATGGAAAACTTATAAAAACCTTGCAGACTATAAAACATTTTCTCTTCTCCGTTCACGCCAGAAACAAGAAGCCAAAAATTGTTATGACCAATACATTGATCAAACTGAATTAGCTATTCAGAAAAATCCTAAACAATTTTGGTCATTCGTTAAATCGAAAAAATCTCTAAGTTATTATCCAACTGAAATGTTTCTTCATGATACAAAGAGTGATAACGTGCAAAGCAGTTGCGAGTTATTTTCTACCTTCTTTCAGTCTGTTTTTATTAATAACGACATTGATTTACCTATTGTGGACTCTAGAAATGTCATTGACATTCAAACTGTAACATTTAATTCTAAATTAGTTCTTAAATATTTAAATGATCTAGATCCTTCAAAAGGAGCAGGACCTGACGGATTTCCTACGTTTTTCATAAAAAGATGTGCAACGCAATTGGCATGTCCGTTATCATATCTTTATAACCTATCATTAAAAGAAGGTAAATTTCCAATGTGCTGGAAGAAATCTCACGTTACTCCTGTCCATAAAACTGGTGATCTACACAATATTGAAAATTATAGACCCATATCTAAAATTTCAATTTTTAGCAAATTAATGGAAAAAATCATCACTGAACAAATTTCTCCAGCGGTGAAGCACTTCATTGATCCAAACCAACACGGTTTCTTTAAAATGCGAAATGTTTCTACTAATCTTGCTGAATTTACAGATAGGGTTCTAAACGTAATGGGCAGCCGACATCAGGTCGACGCTCAGTATACAGATTTTAGCAAGGCTTTTGATAAAATCAGTCACAAAATCCTTCTTCACAAATTAAAATGTTATGGCTTTCACGGTAATCTACTACGTTGGATTGAATCTTATTTAAAGTATCGCCTCCAATCAGTTGCACTATTAAACTATCAGTCTTCATTTAAACAATGCTATTCCGGTGTACCCCAGGGATCCCACTTGGGTCCATTATTGTTTATTCTTTATATTAATGATATGGGTAACGTCTTTAAATTTTCCGAATACAAAATATTTGCCGATGACACAAAAATATACAAGAAAGTTACTTCCCTACAAGATTGTCTTGATATGCAAGAAGATCTTGAAAACTTCTCTACTTACTGTGTAAATAATCAGCTCATATTAAATCCGCTTAAATGCAAAACAATTACCTTTACGAGAATAAAAAATCCGATAGATTATTCGTATTCTCTATCGGGTACAGTCTTGCACCGTGTCCAAGAAATACGAGATCTAGGTGTAGTTCTGGACTCAAAAATGACATTTCAATCACATATTGATAAAATTATTGAAAAAGCATATAAAATGTTAGGTTTTATTATACGAGTATCTAAGCCTTTTAAAAATGATCTAACAATAAAAAATCTTTATTATAGTTATGTAAGAACCCATCTTGAATTTGCGTCTATCGTTTGGAATCCACAATACATTACTTATATTGACAGGCTGGAGAAAGTACAAAACAAATTTTTAAAACATTTGAATTTCCGATGCTCTCTTATATTTCCAAATCATGACTTATCTAGACGTTTTCACAAACTGATTAACCTCGAAAAAAGGAGAACATTAATGGACCTCACATTCCTCTATAAAATTATTAACAGTCTAGCTGATTCGTCCCAGCTCCTAAATAAAATTCAAATTAACTGTTCATCACGTGCCCTACGAAATCACCCAACCTTTAGAATACCTAGTGTCAATACGAACTATTGCCAGAATTCGTTTTTACACAGATCGTGTTCCACTTTTAACAGCTTTTTTAACCATATAGATATATATCATACAGGATTACAATTATTTAAAAATAGTGTATTGAAAACTTTTGAATAAAACTCCGGTTGGTCCCTTTTTCTCTTATATCACTCAAATTACATACATTCATATTATTATTATAATTAAATTTCTCTTTTGAAATTTTGTATTACTTCTAAAATCGCTTTAATGAAATTTTATCGACTTCTCTTGGTTTAAAATCTTCTCCTTATATTGCTTTTTCAAATTTTAAATGATTACTTGCCATACTTGTTATTCCTTCTTTATTTTTTCTTTTTTCTCTGCTGCCATTGGCATGTTTTTATACTTGTTATACTTTTAAACAACTTTTAATTACTTATATTATATATGTTAATAAAATCAATATATTGCTGCTCTTACTATAATATGTCATTAATTTTGAAGATGTTTTTTAAATTGACCTAAATTTAAATTTACTGTCTTATATTTCACTTAAAGATTCTTCTCATCGTTTCTTTGAATCCCTTAAAATAAATATGTGTTTATGTTTTTCCTTTTTTAAAAAAAAATGTTATTACTATTTTATTTTATTTTTACATCTGAGTATGTTTTTCATTCTTTATTTCCATTCTTAATTCTTAATTACTCTTACAAGTTTTCTTCATTTTTAATATTATTTCCATTTGTAAATACTCACTACAAACTACAAACCTTAAAATATTTTTTTTTTTTCACTTAAATTCAAATTTTTAAACAACTTTCATTTATGTTTTCTTTTTCCTTCTCTTTTTTATACTTTCATAATTAACATTAGATTTAATTGCTTTTTAATATGGAAACTTCACTGGTCCATTAGAATTAAGTCCAATTGTGTAAAATATTAAACTTTGTAACTGTACTGTATGTTTCCTGAATAAAAGAAAATAAAAAAAAAAAAAAAAAAATATCTAAAAACCTACATAATAAGTAAGTAAACGTGGTGTGAGTAGGTACAAGTGTTCAAAAAAAAATAAAAAAAGATTTTGTAACAATTTTCTTGGTAAAGTATTATGTATAATATATACGATTTCAATTTATCTTAAGAACTAAAACAGTATTTATTCATAACTGCATTCTATTTACACAGATTTTAGCAAGGCTTTCAACAAAGTAAACCATAAAATTCTAATTAACAAATTAGAAAGATCTGGAATTAAAGGTAATTTACTAAATTGGGTTAAAACATATTTGTTCGATAGAAACCTGTCTGAAAATAAATGATATATTATCATATAAATTTAAATCAGTTAGTGGAGTACCTCAAGGCTCGCATCTTGGTCCAGTGTTGTTTTTGATATTTATAAATGATGTAATTGATATATTTGATAATGTACATGTTCTCATATTTGCAGATGATATGAAAATATTCAAAGAGATAAAAAACATTAACGATTGTAACATTTTGTCCCATAATTTGTCCAAATTAAACATCTGGTGCCAACAAAATAAATTGCAACTCAATATAAGCTAATTTCAAGCTATGAGATTCTTTAAAATAAAAAATCCGATTCTATTTAATTACATGTTAAATCAAATTAAAATTACTGATGTTTCTACCGTGAGCAATCTGGGTGTTTTGTTCGATTCAAAATTATTATTTAAAGAGCACATTATTAAAATATCTAACAAAGCTGTAAAATTATTAGGATTTGTACTTAGTACCGGAAAAGATTTGAATAATATAAACACATTAAAATATCTTTACACATCTCTAGTTTGAAGCCAACAAGATTATAATTCTCCAATATGGTCACCTTATCAAATCACTTTCTCAGATTCTATTGAGAGAATTCAGAATAAATTTCTTAGATATATTAATTTTAAGATAGGTTTTTCTACAAATCAATTAAATTATAACACAATTTTAGACTCTCTTAAATTAACTAAATTGCAAGAACGAAGAACATCGACCGATCTTACGACTTTATATAAAATAATAAAACCAATGTTT
Organism: Micrasema longulum; assembly: GCF_059751315.1. Classification (NCBI taxonomy): domain Eukaryota; kingdom Metazoa; phylum Arthropoda; class Insecta; order Trichoptera; family Brachycentridae; genus Micrasema; species Micrasema longulum. The sequence continues at coordinate 290,470 of NW_028277998.1, forward strand.
GATACACCTAATCTACTGAAATTGATTTCATTCTATGTACCACCTAGATTAAGCAGAACATCTACAATATTTTATTGTCAAAATTCTCGAACGGTAGCTCAATATAACTCACCTGTTGTTAGATTACAGAATACCGGGAATGAATATGCATCACATTTTGATATATTTAGTTTATCTCTGCCTAACTTAAAAAATAAAGTGACCAACATATTTTTATCAAAAAGAGCAAATCATCTTCAGAAGATTGGGTTGGAATAGTTATAAATTGATTGATTAATGTATTTTGTTATTGTATAATTTTTTAAAAATATAAACGTATTTCGAGTAATTCATAATGTGTACAGTACGAGTATATTTCATACTCGATTTTTTTAAGCACTCTTTATACCCATATATGTAAATGGCAGAAATGCCGTATATAAATAAATAAATAAATAAATTACAATTTGTTTTCAATTTAATTTATTAATACCATTTTTTATACGTATAAATATATATATTCTATTTATAAATATATTTATATTTTTTTATTGTTCAAATTCTTTTCAAGTTTTTTAAAATTTGCCTTTTGATTATAACTTTTTTCTTGCATCCATTTTTTATTTTTTATTATGAAAAATTTTACTTTTTATTTTGCATTGCAGCATGTTTTTTTTTGTTTCTACATGTTTACATAAAAAGTGTTGTTTATTTTTTAAATTAACACTTTCTATGTTTATACTTACCTGTTTAATTTTTGTAAATACCCCTTGGGCGTATTGTAAAATTAAATAAATAATTCCTAATATACTTTGATAAAAAAATATAAAAAAATTGTTTTGGATTTAGACGCTTTTTCAACCATCAAAGTTCGAAGAAATACGGTTGCACATTTATAAAAAATAATCATAATCCATTATAAATCTTACAAAAAATTGGTAGAAGCCCCCGTGTTTTAAAACGAAATGAAAAGTTTATGATGGGCCATATTAGCGTAAGCGACTTTGGGGACACGGGTTGCGCCTTTTAATTTGCAATCATTATCGATGTTAGCGGGGGTCTCCGATGCCTCCGGTTTACCCTCACGGCGCGGCGCATACATGGAAACAGGGCTGTCACGTACGTCAAATCGGTATAAAATAATTCTTTAAAAAAATGCGTTTCGGTTCGTTAATGTTATCTATTTTTTAAATTGATTTCTTAAGTTAGCTAATATTATGATTTGAACATAAAATTATATAAACATTTACTTAAATTACATATTTATTTATCCCAACTTACAGTAAACAAAACATTTATTTTTTAATTCATTCGAACAGTTTTCATTCTTCATACATCATGCATTTTAAAACTTTTATACATAATTCAATTTAAGGATTACGTTTATTATATATTTTTTTTAATGGCAGCTTTATTCAGTTTTTATTTCTAGTTACATGCTTAAAAAATATGTTTTTAACAAAAGTATTCGGGCATTTGATAACAAGCTTCGTACATATGAGATTCTTATTAATTGGTGTACAATTGAGTTCTTCTCGCATTTTTTCTATTTTATTAAATAATATACATTTTTAATAATATACATTTTTCCAACACAATTCTCATGGTTCTATTTCAAAGTATTTATAATTTATTGAAATTTCTGTCATTGGCTAAAAATAAAGCTGTAGAGCAATAATTTATATGGGGAATAATTATTGTTTTATATAAGAATTCTGCAGTAAACCTATCTAGTTTATTCATCAATCTACCAAGAAAAAGTATTTTTAAAAAACGGGCTCAAAGTTTGCATTCAATGTTAATATCGAATCTTATATTGTACCCAAATATGTAATTACATCCACTTTCTCAAAAGTTTTGCCACCTTTATTTACATTCATCATTAAGAGTCATATTTAGAGTCATCCCACGTATCTGATATATTTAGTGTAGAGTATTGTTTCTATAGAACAGACCTTTTGAACTTTTTCAAAGACGGTGAATGGTAATTATATTTATTTATTCATGCATTTCATAATATATATAGTTTTTTGTTCACTTTGCCCAGCTGTATGAAACAGTATTTATGATTTTCTTGTTGTATTACGGTAGAATGTTTTATTATTTAAATTTTCTACTGAATATGCTAATAATTTTTAAGTTAATTTTTTAAATATAAATCTTGTATAATTTTTAGGTTAAATTTTTTTTTACAAATCTTAGGTCTAAGGAAATTTATGTTTTTAAAAAAAAATACTAAGCCAAATATGTAAGTAATATAAATTTTTGTAAAAGGCAGATTTTCCGTTTACGTTAATAAAAATTAAATAAACAATTTCTTTGAATAGAAGGTTTAATCTCTCACGAATCTGAAGAACAGATTTTTTTTCCATAAGAAACACTTATTAAAATCTTATATGAAAAAGAATAAGTAAATGCAAGTTTTTAATATAAAAAATACTAACTCGTATTACGTACAAACGTTTTTTATTAGAAATTTTTTTTTTCACCGAATTTAATTAGGAAGTTCAGTGTTTTTTTTTATTTGTTAAAAGACTATCACACTACACCAAAATTTAAAAAAAAATCTATAACATATTATCAGCGCTATGATTATTAAAGGTTTTGTAATTTTTAAATTACTCAGCACGTGACGTAACAAGTTTTCGTCTGAGAGTTCAGCTGATTGGTGAGTTGCCTTCCTGAAAACCGAAAATCTATCACAACACTCTATGACTGGTTTATTTGGAAGAACTTGTGACTTACTTTAAAGCAGTTAATTTTTATCGTACATTTTCGAGAAAACTTACCATTTATTTCAATGCTCTATTTTTTAATGCGCTTAAGAAAACATTTTTTTTATCAAATTACCCGTTTCACCGATCTTCCTCATTATCATAAAATGATTATTGTGATTTTATTTATAATGCGATTATTTGCATGGATGTCTAGGCATTTACAGGACTTGTGACTTGTCGTCGGATGGTTCAAGTGGCCACGTTGCACGGTTAATTTCGATTGTTGCACCCCTATCCTGGAGAGTGAGTTAGGGTTGATGGTACGTGGGGCAAGGAAGGGGATGCTAATATTTTTATCCCCCGTAACGCTTTGGTAGGGTGGGTAATTTACGAGTCACATTTCTTTTGTGAGTCCCCGTGATTCGCGAGAGATAAACGCGATAACGAATTGTTAATCATATTTTTTGTCCACTGGTAACTAACCATTGTACGCAGAAGGTTTTTTCTTGGCTTTTAGTGTTTCGTTTTAAGCCTTACAGTTTCTAAAGATACTTAAAATGTAAGGAACAAAGAAGTCTTTGCTTGACGTAGAACTCTTTAATTCCTGCTCTTTTCTCGGCCATTTTTTAGTTAATTCTTCTGTTATAAAAAATATGTAGGAATAAAAACCTTCGGACTTTTTTTCGTGTTCATCACAAAAACTTATGTCAAAAATTCTTAAGAATGTAGTTTGAACTTTTATTATTTTATAATATTAACTGCTTACAGAAATTATAACAGAAAAAAATGTTAAAGTCAGTGGTTGATACCGGGCTGTGCCCCGTGGCTAGTGTCACGGTCTCTCGGATCAGATGTCCAAGGTTCAATCCTTGTTCTACCAAGAAACGATTTCTATATTCTAATAGTAAGTTATTTACAACTCGTTGAAAATAATCCCTTAAATCGATATATTTGGGTAAATTTGGCGGCCTCCGTGGTGTAATGGTCAAGACGCTTGACTCATGCACGGAAGGTTCCGGGTTCGATTCCCGGTGAGAACACGGAAAATAAAAATGTGATTTTTCTCAAGCCTGGGTGTTCTGTGATGTAATTCACCACTGTAATTGGGCCTCCTGGCCTGTTGTGGTGCAAAAATAAATAAATAAATAAATAAATAAATAAATAAATTATAAACAGGCTATTTTTTTAAAAACGTTTTTTTAACAATACAAGTTAATACGCTTTTCTTATACATTTGGTTTCCGGATTCGATTTCCGGTAAGCTTACAATCATTGTTAGTAATATGTACTGTAATTTTCATAAAATCTGGGTGTTAGATGCCATAATTCACTAATGTAATAATAAAAAACTATTTGTCTTTTATTATTAGTATTTTGTAGTATCTGAACCGGCAGAAGCGAAATACTAATCATCATGCCTTCATGTAATAAGAAAAAATGATGACTTGCAGTAAAAATATAATTCATACTAATGAAATACTCAACCCACATATAATTAATCAGCTTAATCATTAAACTCACTTCCCCTTAAAACGCCGCGGTTAGTGTACCAATGCAGTGCCCTATACACCATAAGTTGCTTAAATGTACAAATAAAAGAATAAAGTGCATTTATGTGTTGCCATCTTTTATGCAAACAGATCGAATATAAATATTAAAAAAATAATCAGAATTTGCATTGTCCAAATTCTTAGTTTCAGATTTCACGACAAAAAAATCTTTAAAAGCAGGATATGGAAGTACAGACTTTTACAAAGCTTCTAAATCATTACTTGAATATCCAAAATACTTAAAACTTTTTTATTTATTTATTTCAGTGAATCAAGAAAGCTGAAACCTTACTCAAAACACTCTCGAAAACTTATTAAATGACTAGTTTTTACCTGCGGTAAAAATTACGTCGTCACGTGAAATTAGAAAGACATTATTTAGGTGATAATTAGTAGTGTCGTTTATCCAAAAAAGTTTTTGTTTATCGGTAAGAAATTTTCCCATGGAGTACTATATTTTATTAGAATTGAAAGTAGATTGGTCCTCTAACTATCGCCATAAAAGAAATACGATGAACCGTTAGTCTATGGTAAAATACCATTTTTATTCTGTTCACAAATCCAAAATTTCATTAAAAACAAATCGAAAATCAAACGCATAAATCAAAATCAGCATTTTTAAATTTATTACTAAAAACACATTTTTGTGTTTCTTAAATGCTACAAATTGACAGGTCGTGATGCATTTAGAAAATGCTATGATGATTTGAATGCACGACTCGTCTATTTGTAGCATTGATGGAAGAATATGCAAATGTGTGTTTAAGTTGTTAAGTCGAAAATCCTAATTCTGAAGTTACCTTTTTTTTAATTTTTTTTTATAGAGTCTTTATTTAATAAAATATACATATTATTACAATATTAATAAATTATAAAGAAAACAAAGTATTAAGATATATTTTGTCCCGATAAACTATTCAATAATAGTTTGTCATCGGGTGCTCAGACATTAGTTTTAATTAATAATCAAATAAGAAGAGTTCAGACATAATACTGTATACGTATAAAATAATAAACATAAAAATAGTTAAAAGATATTTTTTTTATTTTTTTTTAAGTAAAAAAATAAAGTAAAATAATACAATTAAAATTAAAGAATAGTAATTTACTTTACTTAGAATAGTGTGCTCATAAATGTAATCAAAACAAGATAAAAAAATAAATTAAACAAAGTAAAGTAAATCGAGAATTTCAATTCATATCTACAGAAAAAAAAAATTAGTAAGAAAATTAAAAGTACATATTAAAATTAAGATCTAAAAAATGTAAATGAAATATGAAAGTAGGAAAGTAATAAAAGAAAAGAAAAAGTTAACCTAGTTGTTGTAATAACACCACAATGTAAAAATCGCATAACAAAAAGAAACTCAAAATAAAGGATAATGATATAAATATTCAGTAAGTAAAATATACGTGTTCTGGATATTTAAGTCCCGATTTATGGTCAAGGCATTATTATTTATGGAAAGAAAATGTATAATAATGCTCATTTCTGTTACACAGCGTACAATGGATAAAGGATTATCTTGATCCTGATATTTATTTGATATATTACAAACCCCAAACGTTGGCGTTGTTTGATACGAGGGACAATGCGTACTAAGTACCGCATGACACACGACGGCGATGCGACGTTCCCACAACGCAACGTGAGCATTAGAGTGGGCCGATGATGTATGAAGTTTTTTATTTTTTTAGACATCAAAGTGAAAGGGGTCTAAAAAGTTGCATTTTCGATCACATTAAACGCAAAAATTATTTAAACAAATATTCCATACTACTTTTGGCCCTCAACGGAGATTTTTAGTTTATAACTGTCACATTGCGAATTCAAACACGTTTCAAAACTACCGAAATAAAAAAAGTTTACACTCCGCGGAACTGATTCCGTTGAGCGCCTGGCTAATATTGACGAAAACAATGGCTCATTAAAACAACGCCACCCATTTATTACAAAACAAAGTGCGACTCGCGCCCTTAGATGCTTATTTAATAAGGTTTAATGCACATTATAAAATTTAATTGGACTGATTTTCTTTCTTAAATACGAAATGACAGCCGGTTTAGCGCAAAAAATCGACTTTTTCGTAAACTTCAAGCTTTGGTTGAGTTCCAAAAGTAGTATCGAATATTTTTAAAAATATTTTTTGCATTCCGAGTAGTTCAAAAGGCAGCTTTTTAGACCCCTGTTATTTCAAAATTACATCATCATCACCGAGGTCCTGGGTTCGGTTTCTCGTAATGTCGAGTTATTAGTTGTGAAATATTATTTTTAGGTGGTTTTTCATGGCAATATTTAATTGTCACTTTAATTTGATAACATTTTTTAAATTAAAAAAAAATAAATTACATTATAGTTTTAAATTAAAGTCCTGCTGAGTTGTATACATACAACTCGTCAGCAGGTTCTTATAAATTGCTTAGATTATTCATACTTAACCTACATTAATAATAATTTTACTTGAAAAACGTTACATATAATACCATATTTTATTACTAAAAACTATCACTAATACATCAGTTTTTTTTCGATTAGCCATAATATGAGAATACGTCTTACTCTTGTATTTAACTCAGTATTTTTAATATTGTTTGGTAACATGTTAAATATTTTAGGTATACTGTATTGCAGGCCCTTTTGCCATATTAATTGCAATATCTAGGAACAACTAGCCCTTCCATGCTTTAATGTTACTAATAAAGTACCTTATAAGTAATAATAAACTAAAAATAAAAATACCGTAAAACAAACAAAAGGTTTGATAAAGTAACAGTCATAGTTCGAAGCCAGTTGGCATATTTAATTAATTTATTGATTCCACACAAAACAAATACGCAAGCGGGTAAATTGTTAAACGTCTAATCATTTAGTTAACCCTTTGTTCACTGGCGGTTCAAATTTATCCTGGTGTAAAATAACTCATATTTCTCTTACGTGATAATGCATTTGATGTAACTTATCACTGTCGGTACATATATTGACATTTTTGAGCAGTTCAGCTATTTTATAGTAATTAGTTTAAAAAAATGACTACTGAGATCAGTTTTACGTTGAGCTGTCACCTGTTTGGTTGTGCAAAATTAATACTTCTTTTCAGATATCATAATTATGAAAGCTAGAAAGTTCTTTTAAAATAGAAATTTTTGTGGTTTGATTATAATCCGTGTTTTAAATTTATTTTGTCTAACAGAAAAACTCAAATTAAATAGATTAATGACTTCTGGATTTTATAGATTTTGAAATAATACGGCGAATTAGAATTATATTTAAATCTTACTTATGTATGTCCAGCCGAGTAATTTAATTAAAATAAAATACTTATTATTTTTTCTTGTTATATTATATAAACATTCGATTTTATTTTCCGTGGATTCCGTGGACAAATTAAATGACCAACGTGGAGGTGCTGAGACGAGCCAGAGCCGAAAAAGAACTACTGTCCTCAATAAAACTCGCATATCTGGGCCATACAACAGATCATGATGGAGAAGATCAAGGAAAAGCGTGGAGTTAGAAGGCGACAGATGTCCTGGCTGAGAAACATCCGCAACTGGACAGGAGTGCGCGGGGTTGGGGCGCTGTTCCAGTTGGCACAGGACCGGTATGCCTACTCTAGAGTGATCGATATAGATGATAGAAGACCTGATATGGCACAAAAAGAAGAAGAAGAATACATTTGCTCCCCTTTATTTTTTATTTCATGATGACGATCTGGATTTTGATTTCGATAAAATAGCTCTACTGTATATCGTATTGGAAAAATAGCAACATATTGCAATTCCCTGAGAGTACAAATTTCTACATTTTATAATTTTTTAAAAATATATGTTCATTTTTTGGGTGATACCGTGTGTGTTGGATTTGTTCCAACGTTTCGGCTACCATTGCAGGAGTCATCTTCAGGGTAAACTGAGTGGAAACGTCGGAATAAATCCAACACACACCGTATCACCTAAAAAAAAATATATATTGATAACAGTGACCGCGAAAACCTCCGCACTTATTTTTTTATACGGTTTTAAAAAAAATATCAAGGAAAGTACGTAATCGTTTTTAATCCATATATAACAAAATTCGAAAAGGAAAAGTTAAAAAACTCTACTAAATTTATATTCGGGGGACAAAGGGTTAAGGCTTCAAATATTAATTTTGAATGTAAAGTGTTCAATTTGGCAACGTGAATTTTGACTTTGAGGGTCTGTTCGGAGTTATGGGTTTTCGGAGTCCGTTCCTCTCGGGAGTTCATTTGGTCGGTCAAAGCTTCGCGCCAGGTTCTCATAGAGACGTGGGTTAATCCCCGAACACCCTTGACTCAAATCATGGAATGAAATACAACACAACAGAACACAGAGCCCCGCATCCAATATGAAATGAAAACTTACAAGTTGACTATTCGATGAGAATATTGACGTATTTTCCAATACCAAACGCAAGACGTGTTCATTTTGTTCCGCACGAATAGACAAGGCATTATATAAATGCTAATACCATCATTCCATCTTGTGGAAGGAAAACCTACCGGGGAAATAACATGGAGCAGACGTCATATTGAAGAAAATTGACTTGACTAGCAGCGTTATAAATACAATTTTTAGATATAATTATTTTTAAGAGAAAGCGCCTACCTCAATAAACACATTAAACATTTATTAGAAACCCGTCCAAAACAGGGTGAGTACTTAAGGAAGAATAAGATATTTTCACAAGTCGGGAATAACGTTGTAAATATAACAGATATTAAGAGCGGATTTTTACAATTCTAACGATATCACTATCAATGTATTCAAAGCATGTTTTCATTTATAATTTTTGGATTTAAAAATCAGCACATACAAAACGGCTCGCTGTTGGCATCACGTCATTTTGACGTCACACGTTATGACCGCCAACTCTAAAAAACAGTGCGTACCTACAAGTTTGGTGCGGAAACGTCATACTTCTCAATGTATATTTTTACCAATGAAATACTTAATAAATAAAATAATAATAATTCACGTATATGTACGCGGATTTCACCCGTGCAAAAACTTATGCTTTAGTCTGTCTGCGTAATCTTTCAATGTGAATCAAAATGTATTTAAAAAAAATAAAAAAATTTGAGAATTCGACATTTGTGTTATTATTTTAAAAATAATATTGATTTGTTTTTGAAAAAAATATTTATACCTTATTTTTGTTGTTCTTTTAAAACATGTTAAAGAAAATATATCGCAATAAATAAACATTTATTATTTAAAAAAAATATATATATAACTGAAAAATTTATTGAAATGAATTGTTACCT